>NC_086445.1:889499610-889602110 GCF_028390025.1 Pseudophryne corroboree
TCTTAATAGAAAGCTCCATGAGTTTATCGAGAGTCTCAGGAGCGGGGTACTGAAGGAGACTGTCTTTTATAGACTCTGATAAGCCGAGGCGAAACTGACTGCGCAGGGCTGGGTCATTCCAGCCACAGTCGTTCGACCAACGGCGAAACTCCGTACAATAAACCTCCGCAGGATTTCTACCCTGTCTGAGAGCGCGCAACTGACTTTCAGCGGACGCCTCTCTATCAGGGTCATCATACAAGAGCCCTAAAGACTCAAAAAAAGCGTCAACTGACAACAATGCCGGATCCTCTGCTCTTAAACCAAATGCCCAGGTCTGAGGATCCCCCTGGAGCAAAGAAATAATAATCCCGACCCGCTGGGATTCAGTACCCGAGGAAGTCGGTCTTAAACGAAAATAAAGTTTACAGGATTCTTTAAAATTAAAAAACTCTTTTCTATCACCAGAAAAACGGTCAGGCAAATGCATCTTTGGTTCAGGGACTACCCTTGGGGAAGCTCGCAAAAGATCTTCCTGCGACTTCACCCGAAGAGAAAGATCCTGAACCATCTGAGTAAGTTCTTGAATCTGGCTGACTAAGAGCTGACCAGGTTTTGGCCCTAAACCTGTTGGATTCATGAGGCCGATAAACTCTCACAAAACTGAATGAGAAAAAATTAAACCCCGTTTAATTTTAAGTTTTGGTTTGGCCGGTAATAATGTTATGATTCCAGCACTCTGGTCAGAGGAGATCTTATGGCAAGGACCGGAGCACTGGAACGGAATGCTGGGGAAGGGAGCAGGACAGGAAAATAGCCCCTGGCGCCCTAACTCTGTTGTCTCACCCGTGTTGTCAGAAATCCCCTGCGAGACTATGGTTTCTTGAGCCCTTGGCAGCCGCGTTTGAAGGGCGGATTATGTCTGCCCAACTTCGATGCCCCCCGGTCTTAATGAGAGACAAAGGGAAACCCGAGACAGGGTGATAACAAGAGGCCCTCTAACTTAACAACCAGGCCAGGGGCTAAGCAAACTCAAAACTATAATATGTGCGGAGAAACCGCCAAGGAAAAGGACAACCAAAATATCCACTTGTCCAATTCTCCTACCCGGCACCGCCGAGTACCAGAGAGGACTTGTGGAAGCAGAACCCTCCGCAAATGCTCCAAACACAAAATATAAAAGGTAAAGCGGCTGAGCCGCAACACACGGCAGAGCCGCAACTCACGAACACCACTGGATATAAAACGGTGATCAGTCAGGACTCCAGGGACGAGATGGTAACTCCCGAGTACAGGACTTCTGAGGACTGGAATGACCGGATACAGCAGGACTGGAAACAGACTCTCAGCAAACAAAGGCAGCATGCAGGAAGCTATTACCGGCATCTGTGAGAAGCCCTGGGAGTGTACTTAACAGGGAGTCCTCCAATCAGCTGTTTAGAGGCTGATTGGACTAAATGCCGTGCAGCTACCTTGCTGCACGGCCAGAGAACAGGTGAACGCATTAAATCCTAAAACCCAGCAACGGGGGACGCGGTCCGCCAGTGGCGTCCCCATTGCTAGGGTCCGTGCGGCTTCAGCGCGCCCGGCGTCTAGCGTTGCTAGGGAGCCGGCGGCTGTACGTGCACGGTGTCCCTAGTTGCTAGGCGCCGGGTCGCGTGGACAAGCGGACCCCGGCGCCTAACAAGGACAGGGTTTTTACTCCAACCTATTTTTGGTTCAGAAGCCATATGGATCCTTTCGGCCCATTCTCAATTTCAAACTGCTGAACAAATACATTTGGGTACCTCGGTTTCACATGGAGACGTTACGGTCCATTATTTTGGCCTTGGAGCCAGGAGATTATATGGTATCCCTGGATATACAGGATGCTTACCTACATGTTCCTATAGCACTGTCCCATCAGTGTTATATCAGGTTTGCTATCCTCCAACAGCATTTTCAGTTCCAGCCTCTACCCTTTGGGTTGGCCACAGCCCCCAGAGTATTTATCAAGATTATGGTGGTTATGGCATCTTATCTCCACCAGCAGGGGATAAGAATTTTCCCATAACTTGATGATCTTTTAATCCTGGAACAGTCACAGGAATTGCTCGTATGTCATCTCCAACAGACAATAATATGTCTACAGAGACATGGGTGACTCATAAATTGGGCAAAATCGTCTTTAGTTCCATCACGGAATGACTCACAGTACTGGATGACTCACGGTACTGGATTCAGGTTTGCAGAGAGTATTTTTTACCTTGGAACAAGATATCCAAGGTACAGTTAAGGATTCAAGACTTGCTACACAGTCAAACGGTATCCATTCATGCAGCAATGCAAGTGATGGGTTTGATGGTGTCAACATTCAACATGGAGTATGCACAATTTCACTCGAGGCCTCTACAGTGTCTGATTCTTGCCAAATGGAATGGGTTACATCAGACAATAAAGACACAGACCATGATACTTTCAGTAAAAGTAAAAAGGTCATTAGCCTGGTGACTACAGACATCCCATCTGGACAAGGGGAGACCCTTTTGGATATCAGATTGGGAGATTCTGACAACAGATGCCAGTCTCCAGGGCTGGGGAGCAGTGTCTGGAAGGTTGTGCTTCCAGGGACAATGGACCAAAGAAGAAAGTTGCCTGCCAATAAATGTATTGGAACTTTGGGCCATATACATGGCACTGATTCAGGCAAAGGACATTATTCAAGGAAAACCAGTCCACTCGGACAATGCGACGGCAGTAGCTTACCTCAACCATCAGGGAGGAACTTGCAGCCAAAAAGCAATGAAGGAGGTAAGTCACATAATAAAGTGAGCAGAACTTTGTCATCCAGCCTTGTCCGCAGTGTTCATCCCGGGAGTCCTAAACTGGGAAGCAGAATTTCTCAGTCGACACACCATTCAAGCAAGCAAACTGGCTCTACATCCGGAGGTCTTCCAGACTCTAGTAGACAAATGGGGGTTGCCAGATATAGATCTCGTGGTGTCCCGTCAGAACAACAAAGTGGCCGCATACAGATCAAGAACAAAGGATTCAAGAGCAATCATTGTGGATGCCTTGTCAGTGAAATGGGACTTTCATCTAGCTTATGAGTTTACTCCAATCACCTTGTTACCCAGGGTGGTGAGAAAAATAAAGCACAGAAAGGGTGCTGTGATACTAATAGCTCCAACTTGGCCCAGAAGGCATTGGTATATGGATCTGCAGAGAATGTCGATAAATGCTCCATTTCAGCTCCCTCAGCGCCCAAACCTACTGATGCAGGGTCCTTGTTATCACAGATATCTGGATCGACTGTCACGGCGTGGCTCTTGATACCTCTATCCTGAAATCAAGAGGATTCTCTCAGGTAATTCAAACAATGCTCAGAGCAAGGAAACCTTCCTCAGCTCGGATTTATCACCGAATATGGCAAGCCTATATTCATTGGTGCAGTAAAAGAAAGGTGGACCCTAAGTCTTTCAGAGTTTCCAGGGTCTTAGCATTCCTTCAGGCAGGAATGGATAAAGGTTTGAAGGTGGCTTTCTTGACAGTGCAAGTATCGGCATTGACTGTATGGTTCCAAAAGAAAATTGCCAACTCACAGGATGTGTGTACTTTTTTCCAGGGAATGCTGCACATTCAGCCTCCATTTGTTCCACCTTCAGTACCGTGGAACTTATGTTTAGTCCTGAAAGCTCTTCAAGTTGCCCCATTTGAACCACTTAATAGAGTAGATCTTAAATGGTTGACAGCTAAAGTGCTCTTTCTCCTGACTATGGCATCAGCTAGAAGAGTATTAAATTTAGGGGCGCTGTCATGTTTTTCCCCATTTCTGTTTTTTTATCAAGATAGAGCAGTTCTTAGAACTAGATCTGGTTATCTTCCTAAGGTGGTATCTAAATTCCACCTTAATGAAGAAATTGTAGTTCCGGCTTTTCAGGTACCGGGACTTTCTGTGGGAGATGCATCACTGGACGTAGTCCATGCATTAAGGATCTACGTGGATCGCACCAGTGCCATCAGAAAGACAGATTCTCTCTTCATTCTCTATGTATTTCACAAGAGAGGATGGCCTGCTAGTAGACGCTGGCAAGATGGCTTCGGATGACGATTCCAGAAGCATATTCTCAAGCTGATCTCCCTCTGCTTACTCTACTCATAAGGTAGGTCCTTCATGGGCAGCACAATGTGGTGCTTCAGCAGAACAGATATGTAAGGCAGCCACATGGTCTTCCATTAACACATTCATTAGACATTATGCCTTGGATACCTTTGCCTCTCATGAAGCTGAATTCGGGCGAAGGGTTCTCCTGTATAATCAGGAGCGTCCCCACCACTAAATTGCTTTGGGAAATCCCATTGTTATCCTGTGGATAACCTGTGGACCCTGCTGGAGAAATATACGTTATGGTAAGAACTTGCCGTTGATAACGGTATTTCTCCTAAGTCCACAGGATCCACAGGGATCCCACCCTGACGAATCTTATTTGAGGATCCTTCTACTCACTAACCTCTTCCTTCTTGTATGGAAGGGTGTGCATGTGTATTCTTCTCGCCTGATTAGGGCTCTACATAATGTTCCTGCCTTCTGCTTTGGAATACAACTGATTTGCCTGAGCCAGTGGGCCCGTTGCATCCTGGATCAAAGCCAGAAAGCTTTGATCAATTGGTGCCAATCCGCTGACGCTCCATCATATCCCATTGTTATCCTGTGGATCCTGTGAACTTAGGAGAAATACCGTTATCAACGGTAAGTTCTTACCATAACTTATATTTTTATTTATTTATTTTTGCCTGATTTAGTATATAACACACAAATACTGTCTGTCTTTGATGCAGAGTTGAGCTTAGATTAGGGGTGGGCAAAATACGGCACGCGGGCCGGATGCGGCCCGCAAACCGATCCTGCCCGGCCCACTGCCTCCCACCAGCGAGCAATGACAAGCGGCCCGACCGGCTGAGCTGCTTGTCATTGCTCTGCACTGCAGTACCTCCAAGCTGCCAGCGGCGCCTCTCTCCCCTGCTGCTCCTGCTGCTGCGTTGTAGCAGCCTCCTCCAGAGTCCCCAGTGACAACGGCTGTGTTCAGCCGAGAAGGGGGCGGGGCTACACAGCACCTCCGGGGGCAGAGCTACACGGGACAAGAGCCAGACTGCTACAGATCCATCCTTCCTGCCACTGCCAGCCAGATCAGTAAGTTAATGGGAAAAGTGAAAGAAAGTGTGTGTGTGTGTGTGTGCATATATTTGTGTGTGCGGGCAGTGGCGTCAGACTGTTTTTAGGTTTGAGGGAGAGATCTTTAGCTCTCGCTGGACCAACCCCTCCCGTGTTCTGTCACCATGTCACCCCCATGTTCTGTCACTATGTCACCCCCCCCCCCGTGTTCTGTCACTGTGTCACCCCCCCCGTGTTCGGTCACTGTCACCCCCTCCGTGTTCTGTCACTATGTCACCCCCCCCGTGTTCTGTCACTGTCACCCCCCCGTGTTCTGTCACTATGTCACACCCCCCCGTGTTCTGTCGCTATGTCACCCCCCCGTGTTCTGTCACTATGTCACACCCCCCCGTGTTCTGTCACTATGTCACACCCCCCGTGTTCTGTCACTATGTCACACCACCTGTGTTCTGTCACTATGTCACCCCCCCCCCGTGTTCTGTCACTGTCACCGCCCCCCCTCCCTGTGTTCTGTCACCGTGTCACACCCCCCATGTTCTGTCACCGTGTCACCCCCACCGTGTTCTGTCACTGTGTCACACCCCCGTGTTCTGTCACCCCCACTGTGTTCTGTCACCGTGTCACCCCCACCGTGTTCTCTCACCGTGTCACCCCCACCGTGTTCTGTCACCGTGTCACACCTTTCCCCAGGGGCCATAAGACACTGGATAATTTGCTTGCTGCACAATAATTATCCTAAATAAAATGTTAATGTGTAAAAAGGCTCTCTACCTGCCGTAATGTGTGTAAAAGGGGCTCTACCTGGTGTAATGTGTGTAAGTGGCGCTGTTTGGCGCAATTTGAATAATGGAGACTATTGTGCAGCCTAATATGAATCTGTATTATTTTTTGCCCACACCCCTTCCACATGAAGCCACGTCCCTATATTTTTGGCAAGTGGGACGAGCTGCTATTTTGTATGTGGCCCTCGGATACTGACAGGAAATGTCAAGTGGCCCCTCAGCTGAAATAATTGCCCACCCCTGGCTTAGATGCACCCACCTCCAAACTGTAAGGGGTAAATTTACTAAGGTTGGAGTTTTGTAGAACTGGTGATGTTGCCTGTAGCAACCAATCAGATTCTACTTAACATTTATCTAGCTGCTTTTAGAAGATAATAGATAGAATCTGATTGCTTGCTATAGGCAACATTACCAGTTGTAAAAAATCCAGTTGTAAATCTGTCCTGCTCATTTTAATTCACCCTCCCTCTGCAATGCAAAGTACTGTAGTTTTTCCTTCTAGCTGGATTTACTCTAAATGGTAAGGTGCTGATGCATAGTGGAGAGTATGTCCATTTGTGGAGCACTTAGTAGCATGTGTGTTTTTGCACTGTGCATACACTGTTACCAAGCATATGCAAGCGGGGTCAAACTGGCCCATAGGGATACAGGGGAAATCCCTGTTGGGCCCCAGTGCCTGCGGCCCCCAACCCCACCTCTAATGCCAGGTTCCACACTGTGCACTCGCATTACACATTGTTATTCTATTAGAGCATCAGTTACCATTTAGTGGTTGCATTAAAAGGCATCCATGTTTTCTGCAGGTTATGTCCTCTCTAATGGTTTACCAAGTCTCTTAACCACTTAACTGACAATTTTTTCACCAAAAACTGCTTCAAAATTGTCAGGTTTTTTTATGAGTAAATTAGGAGAAGAACATGAATTTAACCCTATCCAAAATGATTTTAGTTAAAAAAAAATTATATATACAGGTATTTTTAAAAATAATATTTTTTTGTTCAAACATCAGAACACCGACCGGGAATATCGTGACCATCAGAACATCGGTAACATTGTGACCATCGCAACTTTAGTTGTTACACCCTGGACAGCTGCCAGGTACACGGGGGGCTAGGGGGAGCGCTTGGGGGGGGGGTTGGTTTACACTTACCAGCGGCTGCTATTGTCTGCAGCCACTGGAAGTGGGGGATCCTGCCATGCTAATCGATCAGCAGTGATTGGCAGCGTGGCAATCAGTGGGGGAGAGTGCAGGGTGGCAGAGGGAACTTCCGGTAACTCTGACAGCAGCAGCAGAGGGAAGTTTCCCTGGCCTGCCGCTGCAAACACTGGGGCAGATGTATTAACCTGGAGATGGCAAAAGGAAGTGATAAACCAGTGATAAGTGCAAGGTGATAAATGCACCAGCCAATCAGCTCCTAACTGTTCATTTACATATTGGAGTTGATTGGCTGGTGCGTTTATTACCTTGCAGTTATCACTGGTTTATCACTTCCTTATGCCATCTGCAGGTTAATACATCTGCCCCACTGTCTATCTGACAGGTCGCATCCTGTGCGACCAGGTCAGATAAAGCACTTGCAGGCATTGACACAACTGATGCGACCATGCCAGGCAAGTGGTTATGCATGGGCCCTTATCACCGCATTTCCCCAGTGGGACCCTCATGCCCCAGGCCAAAACTGTATGGGTGATACAGAATCTGTATATGGACTGTAAACTGCCATGAGGGGCCACCTCATCCATTCCCACAGGATCCTCCTCAATAAGCATCCCACTCATAGCTGTATCTAGGGGTTTGGTTGGCACTCACATCACTGGGGACCGATAACACTGATTCCAGACCACTGCTTCCCAGCAGCACTTCCTGTAGTTTGATTTCCTGCAGTGCAGCAGAGCAAATGACATGTAAAAATGTTGTGAGATTGTAGCCTGTCAGAGGCAGAGGAGCCAGTGGAGAAGAATGAGAGCACAAGAAGGCGATCTACCTGTAGTACATTATCTGCATTTATTGTGGGAGTGAGGGGATAGAGCATATTTAACAACTTCCAGATTGGAGTAGCATAAAAAAGAAAATACAGACAGGATAGTACAGCCCTGTAACAGGGCTTTATGGTGGCCTGTGATGGTCACCCCCCCTAAGTGCATAATGTCATGCTGAGGGAGCAGGGCTGTCAGCTGCTGGGAAGAACAGTACTTCCCAGATTATCCCAATTCCTTAGGATGTTCTGGGAGGCTGTGCAAGTTGCAGTGTGCAAGTCTGAAATGTCTAAAGGATGCTCCGGGCTGCACTGCATCAGTGATACTGGTTTCTGTTCCAGGAACTGTGCTCGTCAAATGCAGCAATCGTGGGGCAGCAGTTATGGCCCTGGGAGAACATGGTATAAAATATGGGGGGGAGCATTAAAAGCAATTACAGAAGGGGTGGTTGGCGAGACTGATAAGAAGCATATAAGGAGATAATGAGCACAATGAAAAAAAAAAATTCAGAGGAGCACAATAAAGAGAACATAGATAATGTGGAGCACAATCAAGAACATATGGGGAGGAGAGTACAAGGTCAAGCTTCAAAAAGATAGGGTTTTTTAGAGTTTAGTAAAGAGATCTTTTTTGCAGTCCCATAGACAGCTAATGTAGGTTGACCATAGTGCGTACCTCCATGTTAAACATCCCTGCTACTAAAAAAAGCTGCAATCCTCCAAAAACTGTATCCCAATTTAGCTCATTTTGTTCGATAACTAGGCCTCATGGAATGACTGGAGACAATAGAACTGACAACATAAATAATAAGTAAAGTTGAGCAAAAACTTCAAAGATAATACTTAAAGTATTCTAAATTTCCACATTCTACCCCAACCACCAGGATAATAATGAAAGTATTCCAAATGTTACCAGTTCTACCCCAACCACCAGGCTAATAATAAAAATATTCTGAATGTTCCCAGTTCTACCTCAATCACACTACACAGTACAGTTAAATGAGTGTTACAGCCCCATTTACATTCATATATTGTATAAAACAATAGAGAATAGCGCCTAGGTAAATTCAATAAGAGCTCTTAAAATAGAGGAAGAATAATGACTCTTTAGTCAAACCTAACACTCCTCACAAGTAAGTGAGTGGCAGCTCTTAAACAATATGAAGATAAATATTTAAAAAATGAAGTATAAAAAGCGCCTAATAGTGTCGGTGAATCACTCTTCGTGAATATAAACGTGATGATAAAACAGACAAAGTATAACAACTTAGCTGCGGATATTTCTGGTAGATGACTCTTAGAAGCCGGACATGTAAAGGAGAGAAAAATTTGACATAGTGTGTACTGTTTTAAAATTTCACAGGTGTTTAAAAACCAATTTAGGAACTATGCTGGTTCCAAATTTTTAGTAAAAAACTATATTGGTTAAAAACAATAACAATTTAATGAACACACTCCTGCCATACATGCAGGTTACATATATAGACAATACATAGTAAAAAAAGGGTTTAAGGACGTATATAGCAGCTCATTCAGTTGTAAATGTAGATATTAATCGTACAAGATTATGAAGTATAGCAGGCTTATCTGTCCACATATAGAAACTTTGGGATAGAATTCATCCGTAAATGCAAGTATCAAACGTACAAGATAAAATATAAAAGCATAGCTTATCTGTCCACGGATGGGAAGTCAGAGGGGTGAGCATCCAGTCCCTGTCCCAACGCGTTTCGTCCTGAGATGAGGACTTCTTCATTTACAACTGAATGAGCTGCTATATACGTCCTTAAACCCTTTTTTTACTATTTATTGTCTATATATGTAACCTGCATGTATGGCAGGAGTGTGTTCATTAAATTGTTATTGTTTTTAACCAATATAGTTTTTTACTAAAAATTTGGAACCAGCATAGTTCCTAAATTGGTTTTTAAACACCTGTGAAATTTTAAAACAGTACACACTATGTCAAATTTTTCTCTCCTTTACATGTCCGGCTTCTAAGAGTGATCTACCAGAAATATCCGCAGCTAAGTTGTTATACTTTGTCTGTTTTATCATCACGTTTATATTCACGAAGAGTGATTCACCGACACTATTAGGCGCTTTTTATACTTAATTTTTTTTAAATTCATATATTGTAATTCTACAAAATGCTACTTTGCAAATGCAGTGCAGAATGGAATTCTGTGGAATGGCCGAACAAAAGCAGAACTACTGCATTTGTCCCTGACTCTCTAGTAAGAAGCTTCCCTGAATAAATATAGCCTCATGGACTATTAAAAGCAGATGAAGTTAGAGGGCAGTATGAGAGAATATACTGTAGAAGAGCATCTATCTGCCACAGATAAATTCTGAAAAAGATTTGGAGTTTTATATTGAACAATTCACAACAAAGATCATTGGCATTTCTATTCTACAAATGGCATAAAAGTATTTATTACACTTATTCATTTCAAATATCACAAAATATATTACCAAACTAAACAGACAATTATGCAATGCTGCAAACTGTCACTCAGATTTTTCCTGGCTCTACATTTGCATCAGTCTTACACAGAATATGTATACTATGTAATCTTGTAGTTTATAGTAGAGATGAGCGGGTTCGGTTTCTCTGAATCCGAACCCGCCAGAACTTCATGTTTTTTTTCACGGGTCCGAGCGACTCGGATCTTCCCGCCTTGCTCGGTTAACCCGAGCGCGCCCGAACGTCATCATGACGCTGTCGGATTCTCGCGAGGCTCGGATTCTATCGCGAGACTCGGATTCTATATAAGGAGCCGCGCGTCGCCGCCATTTTCACACGTGCATTGAGATTGATAGGGAGAGGACGTGGCTGGCGTCCTCTCCGTTTAGAATTAGAATAGATTAGAGAGACACTTGATTTACTAATTTTGGGGAGCATTAGGAGTACTCAGTAGTGTACAGTGCAGAGTTTTGCTGATAGTGACCAGTGACCACCACTTTTATTTATAATCCGTTCTCTGCCTGAAAAAAGCGATACACAGCACACAGTGACTCAGTCACATACCATATCTGTGTGCACTGCTCAGGCTCAGGCCAGTGTGCTGCATCATCTATATATATTATATATCTGTCTGACTGCTCAGCTCACACAGCTTATAATTGTGGGGGAGACTGGGGAGCACTACTGCAGTGCCAGTTATAGGTTATAGCAGGAGCCAGGAGTACATAATATTATATTAAAATTAAACAGTGCACACTTTTGCTGCAGGAGTGCCACTGCCAGTGTGACTAGTGACCAGTGACCTGACCACCAGTATATAATATTAGTAGTATACTATCTCTTTATCAACCAGTCTATATTAGCAGCAGACACAGTACAGTGCGGTAGTTCACGGCTGTGGCTACCTCTGTGTCGGCACTCGGCAGCCCGTCCATAATTGTATATACCAGTGACCTAACCGTGGTTTTTTTTTCTTTCTTTATACATACATACTAGTTACGAGTATACTATCTCTTTATCAACCAGTCTATATATTAGCAGCAGACACAGTACAGTGCGGTAGTTCACGGCTGTGGCTACCTCTGTGTCGGCACTCGGCAGCCCGTCCATAATTGTATATACCACCTAACCGTGGTTTTTTTTTCTTTCTTTATACATACATACTAGTTACGAGTATACTATCTCTTTATCAACCAGTCTATATATTAGCAGCAGACACAGTACAGTGCGGTAGTTCACGGCTGTGGCTACCTCTGTGTCGGCACTCGGCAGCCCGTCCATAATTGTATATACCACCTAACCGTGGTTTTTTTTTCTTTCTTTATACATACATACTAGTTACGAGTATACTATCTCTTTATCAACCAGTCTATATATTAGCAGCAGACACAGTACAGTGCGGTAGTTCACGGCTGTGGCTACCTCTGTGTCGGCACTCGGCAGCCCGTCCATAATTGTATATACCACCTAACCGTGGTTTTTTTTTCTTTCTTTATACATACATACTAGTTACGAGTATACTATCTCTTTATCAACCAGTCTATATATTAGCAGCAGACACAGTACAGTGCGGTAGTTCACGGCTGTGGCTACCTCTGTGTCGGCACTCGGCAGCCCGTCCATAATTGTATATACCACCTAACCGTGGTTTTTTTTTCTTTCTTTATACATACATACTAGTTACGAGTATACTATCTCTTTATCAACCAGTCTATATATTAGCAGCAGACACAGTACAGTGCGGTAGTTCACGGCTGTGGCTACCTCTGTGTCGGCACTCGGCAGCCCGTCCATAATTGTATATACCACCTAACCGTGGTTTTTTTTTCTTTCTTTATACATACATACTAGTTACGAGTATACTATCTCTTTATCAACCAGTCTATATATTAGCAGCAGACACAGTACAGTGCGGTAGTTCACGGCTGTGGCTACCTCTGTGTCGGCACTCGGCAGCCCGTCCATAATTGTATATACCACCTAACCGTGGTTTTTTTTTCTTTCTTTATACATACATACTAGTTACGAGTATACTATCTCTTTATCAACCAGTCTATATATTAGCAGCAGACACAGTACAGTGCGGTAGTTCACGGCTGTGGCTACCTCTGTGTCGGCACTCGGCAGCCCGTCCATAATTGTATATACCACCTAACCGTGGTTTTTTTTCTTTCTTTATACATACATACTAGTTACGAGTATACTATTTCTTTATCAACCAGTCTATATATTAGCAGCAGACACAGTACAGTGCGGTAGTTCACGGCTGTGGCTACCTCTGTGTCGGCACTCGGCAGCCCGTCCATAATTGTATACTAGTATCCAATCCATCCATCTCCATTGTTTACCTGAGGTGCCTTTTAGTTGTGCCTATTAAAATATGGAGAACAAAAATGTTGAGGTTCCAAAATTAGGGAAAGATCAAGATCCACTTCCACCTCGTGCTGAAGCTGCTGCCACTAGTCATGGCCGAGACGATGAAATGCCAGCAACGTCGTCTGCCAAGGCCGATGCCCAATGGCATAGTACAGAGCATGTCAAAACCAAAACACCAAATATCAGTAAAAAAAGGACTCCAAAACCTAAAATAAAATTGTCGGAGGAGAAGCGTAAACTTGCCAATATGCCATTTACCACACGGGGTGGCAAGGAACGGCTGAGGCCCTGGCCTATGTTCATGGCTAGTGGTTCAGCTTCACATGAGGATGGAAGCACTCAGCCTCTCGCTAGAAAACTGAAAAGACTCAAGCTGGCAAAAGCACCGCAAAGAACTGTGCGTTCTTTGAAATCCCAAATCCACAAGGAGAGTCCAATTGTGTCGGTTGCGATGCCTGACCTTCCCAACACTGGACGTGAAGAGCATGCGCCTTCCACCATTTGCACGCCCCCTGCAAGTGCTGGAAGGAGCACCCGCAGTCCAGTTCCTGATAGTCAGATTGAAGATGTCAGTGTTGAAGTACACCAGGATGAGGAGGATATGGGTGTTGCTGGCGCTGGGGAGGAAATTGACCAGGAGGATTCTGATGGTGAGGTGGTTTGTTTAAGTCAGGCACCCGGGGAGACACCTGTTGTCCGTGGGAGGAATATGGCCGTTGACATGCCAGGTGAAAATACCAAAAAAATCAGCTCTTCGGTGTGGAGGTATTTCACCAGAAATGCGGACAACAGGTGTCAAGCCGTGTGTTCCCTTTGTCAAGCTGTAATAAGTAGGGGTAAGGACGTTAACCACCTCGGAACATCCTCCCTTATACGTCACCTGCAGCGCATTCATAATAAGTCAGTGACAAGTTCAAAAACTTTGGGTGACAGCGGAAGCAGTCCACTGACCAGTAAATCCCTTCCTCTTGTAACCAAGCTCACGCAAACCACCCCACCAACTCCCTCAGTGTCAATTTCCTCCTTCCCCAGGAATGCCAATAGTCCTGCAGGCCATGTCACTGGCAATTCTGACGAGTCCTCTCCTGCCTGGGATTCCTCCGATGCATCCTTGCGTGTAACGCCTACTGCTGCTGGCGCTGCTGTTGTTGCCGCTGGGAGTCGATGGTCATCCCAGAGGGGAAGTCGTAAGCCCACTTGTACTACTTCCAGTAAGCAATTTACTGTTCAACAGTCCTTTGCGAGGAAGATGAAATATCACAGCAGTCATCCTACTGCAAAGCGGATAACTGAGTCCTTGACAACTATGTTGGTGTTAGACGTGCGTCCGGTATCCGCCGTTAGTTCACAGGGAACTAGACAATTTATTGAGGCAGTGTGCCCCCGTTACCAAATACCATCTAGGTTCCACTTCTCTAGGCAGGCGATACCGAGAATGTACACGGACGTCAGAAAAAGACTCACCAGTGTCCTAAAAAATGCAGTTGTACCCAATGTCCACTTAACCACGGACATGTGGACAAGTGGAGCAGGGCAGGGTCAGGACTATATGACTGTGACAGCCCACTGGGTAGATGTATGGACTCCCGCCGCAAGAACAGCAGCGGCGGCACCAGTAGCAGCATCTCGCAAACGCCAACTCTTTCCTAGGCAGGCTACGCTTTGTATCACCGCTTTCCAGAATACGCACACAGCTGAAAACCTCTTACGGCAACTGAGGAAGATCATCGCGGAATGGCTTACCCCAATTGGACTCTCCTGTGGATTTGTGGCATCGGACAACGCCAGCAATATTGTGTGTGCATTAAATATGGGCAAATTCCAGCACGTCCCATGTTTTGCACATACCTTGAATTTGGTGGTGCAGAATTTTTTAAAAAACGACAGGGGCGTGCAAGAGATGCTGTCGGTGGCCAGAAAAATTGCGGGACACTTTCGGCGTACAGGCACCACGTACAGAAGACTGGAGCACCACCAAAAACTACTGAACCTGCCCTGCCATCATCTGAAGCAAGAAGTGGTAACGAGGTGGAATTCAACCCTCTATATGCTTCAGAGGTTGGAGGAGCAGCAAAAGGCCATTCAAGCCTATACAATTGAGCACGATATAGTAGGTGGAATGCACCTGTCTCAAGTGCAGTGGAGAATGATTTCAACGTTGTGCAAGGTTCTGATGCCCTTTGAACTTGCCACACGTGAAGTCAGTTCAGACACTGCCAGCCTGAGTCAGGTCATTCCCCTCATCAGGCTTTTGCAGAAGAAGCTGGAGGCATTGAAGAAGGAGCTAAAAGGGAGCGATTCCGCTAGACATGTGGGACTTGTGGATGCAGCCCTTAATTCGCTTAACAAGGATTCACGGGTGGTCAATCTGTTGAAATCAGAGCACTACATTTTGGCCACCGTGCTCGATCCTAGATTTAAAGCCTACCTTGGATCTCTCTTTCCGGCAGACACAGGTCTGCTGGGGTTGAAAGACCTGCTGGTGACAAAATTGTCAAGTCAAGCGGAACGCGACCTGTCAACATCTCCTCCTTCACATTCTCCCGCAACTGGGGGTGCGAGGAAAAGGCTCAGAATTCCGAGCCCACCCGCTGGCGGTGATGCAGGGCAGTCTGGAGCGACTGCTGATGCTGACATCTGGTCCGGACTGAAGGACCTGACAACGATTACGGACATGTCGTCTACTGTCACTGCATATGATTCTCTCAACATTGATAGAATGGTGGAGGATTATATGAGTGACCGCATCCAAGTAGGCACGTCACACAGTCCGTACTTATACTGGCAGGAAAAAGAGGCAATTTGGAGGCCCTTGCACAAACTGGCTTTATTCTACCTAAGTTGCCCTCCCACAAGTGTGTACTCCGAAAGAGTGTTTAGTGCCGCCGCTCACCTTGTCAGCAATCGGCGTACGAGGTTACATCCAGAAAATGTGGAGAAGATGATGTTCATTAAAATGAATTATAATCAATTCCTCCGCGGAGACATTGACCAGCAGCAATTGCCTCCACAAAGTACACAGGGAGCTGAGATGGTGGATTCCAGTGGGGACGAATTGATAATCTGTGAGGAGGGGGATGTACACGGTGATATATCGGAGGGTGAAGATGAGGTGGACATCTTGCCTCTGTAGAGCCAGTTTGTGCAAGGAGAGATTAATTGCTTCTTTTTTGGGGGGGGGGTCCAAACCAACCCGTCATATCAGTCACAGTCGTGTGGCAGACCCTGTCACTGAAATGATGGGTTGGTTAAAGTGTGCATGTCCTGTTTTGTTTATACAACATAAGGGTGGGTGGGAGGGCCCAAGGACAATTCCATCTTGCACCTCTTTTTTCTTTTCTTTTTCTTTGCATCATGTGCTGATTGGGGAGGGTTTTTTGGAAGGGACATCCTGCGTGACACTGCAGTGCCACTCCTAGATGGGCCCGGTGTTTGTGTCGGCCACTAGGGTCGCTAATCTTACTCACACAGTCAGCTACCTCATTGCGCCTCTTTTTTTCTTTGCGTCATGTGCTGTTTGGGGAGGGTTTTTTGGAAGGGACATCCTGCGTGACACTGCAGTGCCACTCCTAGATGGGCCCGGTGTTTGTGTCGGCCACTAGGGTCGCTAATCTTACTCACACAGTCAGCTACCTCATTGCGCCTCTTTTTTTCTTTGCGTCATGTGCTGTTTGGGGAGGGTTTTTTGGAAGGGACATCCTGCGTGACACTGCAGTGCCACTCCTAGATGTGCCCGGTGTTTGTGTCGGCCACTAGGGTCGCTAATCTTACTCACACAGCTACCTCATTGCGCCTCTTTTTTTCTTTGCGTCATGTGCTGTTTGGGGAGGGTTTTTTGGAAGGGCCATCCTGCGTGACACTGCAGTGCCACTCCTAGATGGGCCCGGTGTTTGTGTCGGCCACTAGGGTCGCTAATCTTACTCACACAGTCAGCTACCTCATTGCGCCTCTTTTTTTCTTTGCGTCATGTGCTGTTTGGGGAGGGTTTTTTGGAAGGGCCATCCTGCGTGACACTGCAGTGCCACTCCTAGATGGGCCCGGTGTTTGTGTCGGCCACTAGGGTCGCTAATCTTACTCACACAGTCAGCTACCTCATTGCGCCTCTTTTTTTCTTTGCGTCATGTGCTGTTTGGGGAGGGTTTTTTGGAAGGGCCATCCTGCGTGACACTGCAGTGCCACTCCTAGATGGGCCCGGTGTTTGTGTCGGCCACTAGGGTCGCTAATCTTACTCACACAGCTACCTCATTGCGCCTCTTTTTTTCTTTGCGTCATGTGCTGTTTGGGGAGGGTTTTTTGGAAGGGCCATCCTGCGTGACACTGCAGTGCCACTCCTAGATGGGCCCGGTGTTTGTGTCGGCCACTAGGGTCGCTTATCTTACTCACACAGCGACCTCGGTGCAAATTTTAGGACTAAAAATAATATTGTGAGGTGTGAGGTATTCAGAATAGACTGAAAATGAGTGTAAATTATGGTTTTTGAGGTTAATAATACTTTGGGATCAAAATGACCCCCAAATTCTATGATTTAAGCTGTTTTTTAGTGTTTTTGGAAAAAAACACCCGAATCCAAAACACACCCGAATCCGACAAAAAAAATTCGGTGAGGTTTTGCCAAAACGCGTTCGAACCCAAAACACGGCCGCGGAACCGAACCCAAAACCAAAACACAAAACCCGAAAAATTTCAGGCGCTCATCTCTAGTTTATAGTCCCAGTTTCCATCAAAATTGACAGTTGCTCCACCCCCACTTGATTCCACACCCCCTTTTGATATAGATTTGATATAAATTGACATCAAATGTTGAAATATATTTGTGTTAGAATACCTCATACCCTAGTTATTTTGTGCATTGATTTTGTAATGACTAACCGAAAAAAGCAGAGTATAAAAAATACATATTATACGGCTCTAATGCTGTAGAGTTATTGCGGTTTGGACAAATATTCTAAGGCTAATAAAGATAAATTTAAAAGGAGCGCTGCTAAAGCATGGTTACTACAGCAAGATGCCTATACGTTACATAAGCCTACAAGAAAAATCTATAAAAGGAACATGATCTTCGTATCAGGTATAAACCAACAATGGCAATGCGACTTGGTCTCCCTCAAAGATCTTGCAATGTACAATGATGGTTTTAAATATATATTAACCATTATCGATATATTCATTAAGAGGACCTGGGCTGTAAGCATAACAACTAAGAATGCTACAAGTGTCGTTATAGCTTTTGAAAAAATATTCCAACAGGGGCACATACCAAAGAAGCTGCAAACCAATCAAGGAAAAGAGTTTCTAAACAGGAACTTTAAAAAATTGTTAGAAAAATACTGTATACAGCATTTCACGACCAATAATGATGTGAAAGCAGCAGTTATAGAATGCTTTAATAGGACTTTAAAAACACTAATGTGGCATTATTTCACAGCGCAGAATATTTACAAATATATAGATGTTTTACAGGCCTTCATATACAGCCTGTATACACTTACACAATTAAGTGTATGACGTGTGAAGTGAATTGCTTTAACACTTTGAGCATTTTCAAAACAACGTACGGTGATTACTTTGAAACTTAGAAAACACAGCAGAATTTAGCCATTGGTGATCGTGTACGCATTTCCAAATACAAGGACATATTTCAGAAAGGTTATGAACAGAATTTTTCTGAGATAATATTTGTAATACACAGCGTGAACACTAAAAGCCTTAAGCTGCTTTATATGTTGGTGGACCTGTATGGTGAAGCTATAACTGACAGTTTTTACCCTGAAGAACTTCAAAGCATACCAAGAGACCTTCGCTAATTACATCCTTTTTGCATACTGAAACAGTGACATTTCTATTGATAAAACCCAGGACTGATACTGTTTCCAAGTGCCATTACCTAATTGCAACACTGTGCCGCTTGTACTGTAGGATCTTCATCTCTTGTGCATCAGAACAGTGACTCCATACCCCTCCCCCCCCACCCATTGCAATACTGTGACACTGTCAGATTTAAGTGCTCCAACGTAAAATTGCCTGTACAGACTAAGACATTCTTTTAAGGAATAGCTAGAAAAGTAGTAATTGCTATTAAAGCAGTATTCTTAATCACTTTCCTCAGTGTTCTCATTATTAACTTCTTTTACTTAGAATTTGCATATATTTGTGATTAGACTGATTGAACCATTGAATTATTGAATGTTCCAGTGTTTTGTGAGCTGTAATCAAATGTGGTTTTCTTGTCTCCTATAATGCACCATTATTATTGTGATTGTCCAATTTTGCCAAATAACTAATCACCATCTTTAATCCAGAGTTCTGTGTGGCTCAATAAAAGAAACATCCTGTTGAAATTGCCTTTAGTACATTACTGTTGCATATCTATCAATTCTACCTCTCTGAGCAAGGTAATACGGACAAGGTACAGAGAAAAGCATCTTAGGGAAATGGTCTGTCACATAGCCAACAAACATCTGTGATACCTCTTTCAACCACTTAGACACACCTGCCAACTGTGGGATGTTACATATGCACTGTTTTGAACATTACTGTGATATCATGTCGGGGTAACAGGCTTATGTTATATTGCAATTATTTGTGTTTCTCCTTTAAATGCTTTACAAAAAAAGTGCATCTAATCTAGTGTGTCGTCTAATAGAATGTAGGCTTTTAAAGATAAGCACTTTCAATATACCATTGTCAGGTTAGAAAATGGCATCCTGTCTTTCTATAAACAAAAGCGGATTCTATAACACGTGTAATAATACTATGTCTAGTTCAAGGTTTCATCAAGCTGTATTTTAAACAAAGCTGTTTTATACAATTCCATGGTAACGTCTCTCCGGTATCCATAACCTCCAGCTGCTGTATTTTTTTCTCACTTTCTACTGTTTAATTGTGAAATTTAAGATCATTGTCCAACTGTGCTATAGAATAGTTTTAAAAATAACACTTTATTATAAAGATTGTCATGGTGAAACTATAGATTTACTATTAGTTCAACTCCCATTATAGCATGCAACATACTTCACAGAAAGTTAGAGAATTCATAAATATAAAGTATTTAAATGGATTTTTGTTGAAATTTGTGACAGTGAGAAGTGAATTAATCAAATTCCAAACAGATCATTTATTACATATCTCTTGTGTTTAGTGCCGTGTTTGCTTTTCAGAGCTTATCCCCATCTGTAGATGGCAATGGCCATTCTAGCCTAAAATGTGTTTTTGTGAAAGCTTATATAGATCTTCCTCCACTTCATCATACTGTATACTTGCACATGTACTACCAGATGGCCACACAAACAGGCTCTGAACCTGAAAGAAGTAAGTCACTGTCCTGGAAAGAGGCCCCAATTTTACAAATTATAAATCGACTCTTGTAAAAGTCTTACACAGAGCAATATGGCATAATATGGAACTGAGCAGTTTAGAACTGCTGTCCCAAACTATTCTGTACAGTCCACCAACCACATGATTACACTAGCAACACATGATTATACCAGCAGTACTTGTGCCCACAGTGCTCACACATGATTTTCATGACTCTACTTAATCACCCTGCTCCATTGCTGGTCATTCAGTTGTTAAGTATGGATGTGCAAGCGATGCCCTACTGCCCCTGCAGCCGGTAGAGCTGTTGTAGAGGTGTTTGGAGCATCATTTGGATGCATTAGGCACTCACAGGATGCTCCAGGAAGTGCTCCATTTGATTGTGCTGGGGCCTCACCCCCTCAGAACCCTTGTGTGATGTCATGACATCACAATTTTAGGAGCTGTGCCAGCACAGGGCAGAAAATTCCACGCAGCTGGTAAAACTGCAA
Organism: Pseudophryne corroboree; assembly: GCF_028390025.1. Lineage (NCBI taxonomy): Eukaryota > Metazoa > Chordata > Amphibia > Anura > Myobatrachidae > Pseudophryne > Pseudophryne corroboree. Next base: position 889,520,148 of record NC_086445.1, read on the forward strand.
AACCATTAGCACTTTCCAACTTTAAAGACACATTGCACTGACCCATTGTAGACATAGGGGGGTATTCAATTAGCTATGATAATCTCTTAGCTATTGAATTCGCCCTCCTGCTTATTCAATTGAGGCCCGTTTTCACCCATTTTTGGGGGAATTTTTAACAATGCCTTTTCACCTTATTTTACAGTGCATTCGGAAAGTATTCACAGCGCTTCTTTTTTTCCACATTTTGTTATGTTACAGCCTTTTTCCAAAATTGAATAAATTCATTTCTTCCATCAAAATTCTACACACAATACCCCATAATGACAATGTGAAAAAGATTTTTGGAGATTTTTGCAAATTTATTAAAAATAAAAAACTAAGAAATTACATGTACATAAGTATTCACAGCCTTTGCCATGAAGCTCAAAATTGAGCTCAGGTATATCCTGTTTCCACTGATCATCCTTGAGATGTTCCTACAGCTTAATTGGAGTCCACCTGTGGTAAATTCAGTTGATTGGACATGATTTGGAAAGGCACACATCTGTATATAAGGTCCCACACTGAGCACAAGCCAAGCATGAAGTCAAAGGAATTGTATGTAAACCTCTGAGACAGGATTGTTTTGAGGCACAAAACTGGGGAAGGTACAGAAAAATATTTGCTGCTTTGAAGGTCCTAATGAGCACAGTGGCCTCCATCTTCCATAAATGGAAGAAGTTCAGAACTACCAGGACTCTTCCTAGAGTTTGCTGGCCATCAAAACTGAGCGATTGGGGAAGAAGGGCCTTAGTCAGGGAGGTGAACAAGAAACCAATGGTCACTCTGTCAGAGCTACAGCATTCCTCTGTGGAGAGAGGAGAACCTTCCAGAAGGACAACCATCTCTGCAGCAATCCACCAATCAGGCATGTATGGTAGAGAGGCCAGACAGAAGCCACTCCTTAGTGAAAAGCACATGGCAGCCTTCCTGGAGTTTGCCAAAATGCTCCTGAAGGACTCTCAGACCATGAGATACAAAATTCTCTGGTCTGATGAGACAAAGATTAAACTCTATGGTGTGAATGCCATGCGTCATGTTTGGAGGAAATCAGGCACCGCTCATCACCAGGCCAATACCATCCTTATAGTGAAGCATGGTGGTGGCAGCATCATGCTGTGGGGATGATTTTCAGGGTCAGGAAGTGGGGACAAGTCAGGATAGAGGGAAAGATTAATGCAGCAATGTACAGAGACATCCTGGATGAAAACCTGCTCCAAAGTGCTCTTGAACTCAGTTTGGGGCAACGGTTCATCTTTCAGCAGGACAATGACCCTCTGCACACAGCCAAGATAGCAAAGGAGTGACTTCAGGACAACTCTGTGAATGTCCTAGAGTGGCCCAGCCAGAGTCCAGACTTGAATCCAATTGAACATCTCTAGAGAGAGATGAAAATGGCTGTGCACCGACACTTCCCATCCAACCTGATGAAGCTTGAGAGATGCTGCAGAGAAGAATGGGCAAAACTGCCCAAACATAGCTGTGCCAAGCTTGTGGCATCATATTCAAAAAGACTTGAGGCTGTAATTGCTGCCAAAGGGGCATCAACAAAGTATTGAGCAAAGGCTGTGAATACTTATGTACATGTAATTTCTTAGTTTTTTATTTTTAATAAATTTGCAAAAATCTCCAAAAAACTTTTTTCATGATGTCATTATGGGGTATTGTGTGTAGAATTTTGAGGGAAAAAATGAATGTATTCCAATTTGTAATAAGGCAGTAACATAACAAAATGTGGAACAAGTTAAACACTCTGAATACTTTCTGAATACACTGTAGTTAATGAGAAGGTATTGGCAAAAAATGGCCTGCATTTTTCCACAAGTGCAGGTGAGGAAACATGTGGATTCACCAATCCACATGTTTTTCGCTTAGGCAAAAAAAGGCCCTGCTATTGAATAGTGTGAATCCCCATTTGCACTAAAATAGCGAAAAGTATTTTTTTTTACCTAGTCAGGAGTTAAAGTGGGCCAGAATGGGGCGGAACTGCATTCCATCAGTTATTCGCCTCCGCCGGCCCTCCTTACCCGTCCTCGTGACTTTGTACAGTCAGTTCTGCCTGCTTAGTCCCACTGTCCCTGCTGTATGCTGCCCTGCACTGCACCGCACTGTACCTCCCACATTGACAAAGGGGGCGGGCAGTAACAGACAGTTCCTCCCCCAGCCAGTCCCTCTCTGAAGCAGCGGGACTGAGATGAAGGCGCTGCCATGAAAAGAGGAGCTGCAGGCGTGAGAGACAATAAGACTGAGGAAGGCATGCTGGATGGGGAGGAGGAGGAGGAGGAGTGGTGGCAGCAAATGGAGAAAGACGTGCTGGATGAGGGGCGCACATAAAGGAAGGCACGCTGGATGAGCGGATGGGGGGACACATGAAAAAAGACAAGGCATGTTGGATGAGAGGAGTGGGGCTGCATAAAAGAAGGCATGCCTGATGGGGGGGCACATGAAGGAAGGCTTGCTGGATGGGGGGGCATAAGAAGGAAGGCATGTCTGATGAGAGGAGGGGGGCACATGAAGGAGGACTTTATGGATGAGGGGGCACATGAAGGCAGGCACGCAGGATGGGGGTTCACATCAGGGAAGACATGATGGATGGAGGTGTAGCACAAGTGGGTAGACATGCTATATGAGAGGAGGCATATAAAGGAAGATAAACTGGGGTTGGGGACATTAGGGAAGACACACTGCATGCGGTATACACATAAGGGATAAGCAGTGTCAGGGGAGAGCTGTGTGAGGGATAAAATGTGTCGGGAAGAGCTGTGTGAGGGATAAGATGTGTCGGGGAAGAGTTATGTGAGGTATAAGCGGTTTCAGGGGGAGAGCTGTGTGAGGGATACGCAGTGTCGGGGAGAGATCTGTGTGAGGGATAAGATGTGTCGGGGAGAGCTGTGTGAGGTATAAGCGGTTTCAGGGGGAGAGCTGTGTGAGGGATACGTGGTGTCGGGGAAGAGCTGTGTGAGGGATAAGCGGTGTCGGGGAGAGAGCTGTGTGAGGGATTAGATGTGTCGAGGAGAGAGCTGTGTGAGGGATAAGATGTGTCAGGGTGAGCTGTGTGAGGGATAAGCGGTGTCAGGGGGGAGAGCTGTGTGAGGGATAAGCAGTGTCAGGGGGGAGAGTTGTATGAGGGATAAGCAGTTTCAGGGGAAAGCTGTGTGAGGGATACGTGGTGTCAGGGGAGAGCTGTGTAAGGGAAACGTGGTGTCAGGCGGAGAGCTATGTGAGGGATAAAAAGTGTCAGGGGAGAGCTATGTGAGAGATACGCAGTGATGGGGAGAGATCTGTGTGAGGTATAAGATGTTTCAGAGGAGATCTGTGTGAGGGATAAGCGGTGTCAGGGGTAGAGCTTGTGAGGGCTCAGCGGTGTCAGGGGGGAGAGCTGAGTGAGGGATAAGCAGTGTCAGGGGGGAGAGCTGTTTGAGGTATAAGCGGCTTCAGGGGGAGAGCTGTGTGAGGGATATGCGATGTCAGGGGAAGAGCTGTGTGAGGGATACATGGAGTCAGGGGAAGAGCTGTGTGATGGATAAGAAGTGTCAGGGGTGAGCACCATGAGGGTGTGTGTGAGAGTAGCAGGAGTGAAATGGGTGGAGAAGGGGCTGTGTTGGGTGAGTGAGGTGAGCAGGGCCATCTTATGAGCAGTGTAGTCCCCTGGGTAAAGCAATGCACTGGGGCCACTACCCATCCTCCAGTGGTAGGGATGGGGTGTGCTTTAGCGGCAGCTTTGCTGTCCCGCGTGCGGTAGGGGGTGTTCTATCTTCCATTCAGGACCTGGAGCAGTAATTTCTGATTCTTTACTGCACAGATGGTGGGAGATGGGGCAGGAGGGAGAACACTAAACTGTAGAAGGGGCCCCAGTACATGACTTTCATGGTGGTAGGGGGTGTTTAATATGCAGGAGAGAGGTGGATAGTGAAGTGGGCTTAATTTTCATCATTTTCCAGTGGGAGGACAGCTTGCTTGACTGCAGATATCTCCAGTTCCTGGAAATAGATTCTTAGCTTTTCAAGGGCAAACTGTCAGCGTCCGGGGTCTTACCGGAATGCTGAGGGCCGCAGGGCTGACTTCACGGGCGGCTGGGCAGCGGCAGAGGTGGGCTGCAGCGCTGGGTCCGGGGGGAAGGCAGCGGTAATGGCGATGTGGGGGTCCGCTTGTGGCTGCGGGATGCCGCTGCAGCGGCTCCCTCTCGCTAAACCGTTGCCTAGGACATCAAGGGCAGTGAGCAGCACGGTCATGGAATAGGTCTGCATTAGTGGGCGACGCCATGTTGGAGACCAAGTTTCTGGCATCGTTCTTGTTCCTGGTTCTTCCAACCAATCCAGGGAGACTTCTTCCTATAAAAGGGGGCTGGTTTAGGACAGGGACACCAGTGCTTCAAATTACAACCCTGTGCTCCCAGGATTCCTGCTGTATTCTGGTACTTCTAACCCTGCTTAGCCAGTTCTCAGTTGCTGCTGCAGTTCTGCCGTCCCTAGCCTGCTGCTGTCTGTGGAGACGCTCCTGGAGAACCCGATCCAGTAAGACCCTCTGGGCACGGACGACCCCGGGTCTCCTGCTTCGTTCTTCGAGCCACGGTACACAGATCCTTGTCTCCAGCTAAGTCCTCGAACCACCGTTCACAATCCTCAGCTCGTTATCCCCAGCCTCATCTTTCAAGCCACAGCCTACAGTTCTCAGTCTCAGCCACATCCTAGAATCACCTTCCACAGTCCTCAGCTCCTTATCCACAGTCTAGTCTTATCAATCTCAGTCCACGGTTCTTTGTCTTCGGCCACGTCTACAAACCATCATTCACAGTTCCGCAGTTCATTAGTTACAACTTTGCCTTTCAAGCCACAACCCGCAGTTGTTTGTCTACAAACTACATCCCTAAGTCATCGTCCACCAGCCTTAGTTCTCACCCTCAGCCCCGTCTTCAAGAACTACAACCCACAGACTTTGAGCCCACCTACGTCCCTCATTACCCCTTGCTCCATGAGAAGGAACTATATCCAACCCCCTCGTCTTGTTCATCCCCAGTCTAATCCCTCCTTGGGCGAGTCTCAGCTGCCGGATCCTCAAACCTTGCTAGACGTGACACCAACACCTAGAGAGTCCCACCTTTCAGGAGGTACTGGGGACTTGGAGGTCAGAGTTCAGGAGCCAAAGCAATCAAGCGACGAATATATAAAACTCAATACAAGGTGTATGGAGCTGGAGCAAGGACCAACTGCTGGAAGGCTGATATCTTTGGTTCTGGGCATAGTGAAAACAAGATGCCACTGTACACCGAAAGGAGAGAGTCCCCACTTTTGGAGTATGACCTCAGAAAAACTTTAAGTCAGACAGAACCTGAGATATCTGGCTAGGAAGAGCAATTGACAGGCTTGGATGCGGACCACTGCTTTGAAGTCATATATCTCTGGTTCCCCAGGGCTAATTTTCAAAAATCTTGCACCCCTGAAAAAAGGGGACCCTCAGCTATCAGCATAGGGCCCTTATACTCCTGGGACCCTTGGGCAAGTGCCCATTGAGCCCATATGAAAAGACGACCCTGTGAGTGAGAGGTGCAGGGGGTGAAATGGGGTAGTGAGGCACAGGGAATGAGAGATATAGGTATATAGGTATAGATATATCTATACCTATGTACCTATATAGGTATAGATATAGGTATATAGGTAAAGATATATCCCAAGAAGAAGTCGGGACCTTGGAGACAAGTAACTTGTATATTATATGGACACTGCATCATTCAGGACATCCACTATATTACGTCAGAACATTTGAAAGAAACAGGACTGTCAATGAGTACACCACTGCCCTACATAATCCTTCCTTGTTCTGATTGGATATATGGTTATATGACTGTCATCTGGTACTTAGTAATAAATAAATACATATTTCTAAAATGACAAAGAAGCAAAGATAATTAGCATTCAGCCAGTCTTATAATGCCTTCGGATACTGTGCTAACCTGTGCTGTTTTAGATCTTTATGGTATAAGTTAATTTCTTTATTAAATGGATAAGTATAATGTTATAATACATTATAATGACTATATGAATAGTGTAAATGCTAAATGTGAAGTAGTTGGCTTTTTTGTGCATATCATTTCCTAAATGTTTATCATGTTACTTATAGTCTGGAAAATGAACAGTTGCAGAAATTACTATAAAAGGAAAACATTGTTCAGTGAGGCTCAGGCTCAGTCAACAATCTGCAACAAGATTATTTTACTATTGAACCAGATAAGCATTGGACTGGGCTGGTGGATAAACAATCAATTACACTAGTGAGCCGACAGCATCTGATAATCATTCTTCATCCTGCAGGCCTATATAAACTGCTTCCTGCAATTCACTCACTGCCAGAACACTGCTGTGCATCTGTGGCTCCTGGAAGAGGCACTTCTAATAATTCAGACTTGGTATCCCTGTGATTTCTGATCCTGTTCCTGTCATTTTTGATGTTACTGACCTGGATTGTCTGACCCTACTCGGTTTACCATGTGTAATCTCTCATCATTTACTGGTTCTGAACTTTAGCTGCCTTTTCTGATCCAGGATTGCCTGACTAGGGACCTGTCTCTAATTACATGTGCCATTTACACAGGTATCTTGTACAGAGGCTGCAATATCCAGTTCTGTCTCTACGTTCAGGTGCTGCTCAACTGTGCAGGGGCAGCTATTACCTTCATTTTTTAAACTTTATGCAGCAGGTGGTTTTCCTGTTATAATCTGTTGGAGTTGCTTACCACAATCAGGTTAAACATGTGTGACCCCAACAACCATGCTGTAGTCTCTGCTTACAGCAGTTTACAAACAGTGATCTCCTACTATAAAAGAAAATATCAGGAGAGCACTAGATTAATAACTACTGATGCCGAAAAAGACTAAGTGGCAGAAATTAAATGCTCAAAGAATTGGCTATAATTAAACATGTTGTATTAGTAAAACAATAAAAAAAAATATATATATAAAACAATGTAATTCCCCTATAGCAAATACAGTACACTTCAGTATAATAATATGAAAAGCAAATCACTTATTGACATGGTTCACTTTTAAATATATTTTTTGCTGTTTATAGAGCAATAACAGATCATCACTATAAAGTTGATAATGCAAGAGCACTAGAGTCCATGGGCCTAATTCAGATCTGATCATTCGTTAGCTAGTTTTTGCAGCGCTGCGATCAGATAGTCACTGCCTATAGGGGAGTGTATTTAGCTGTGCAAGTGTGCGATCGCATGTGCAGCCTCCCTGTACAAAAACAGTTTGTGCAGTTTCTTAGTAGGTCTGACCTTACTCAGCTGCTGAGATCACTTCAGCCTGTTTGAGGCCGGAGTTGACGTCAAACACCCTCCCTGCAAACGCTTGGACACGCCTGCGTTTTTCCAAACACTCCCTGAAAATGGTCAGTTGCCACCCACAAACGCCTTCTTCCTGTCAATCTCCTTGCGATCGGCTGTGCGAATGAATTATTCGTTAAATCCATCGCACAGCAACGATCCACTTTGTACCTGTACAATGCACCTGCGCATTGCGGTGCATACACAAGCGCAGTAGTGCCCTGATTGCTGTACAGCGAAAAACGCTAGCGAGCGAACAGATCTGAATTAGGCCCCATATTACAAAATAAGATACAGCAATTCAAGCCTCCCTAGCTCCTGATTGGGTATGTTTTATCTTGGAGATAAGACAAATTGCTCGATTGGCTGTCTTGTTATTAACTAGTCAAATTGAGATTACCTAAAGGATAAAAAAAAAAGGGGCAGACTAGATGGGCCAAGTGGTTCTTATCTGCTGTCAAATTCTATGTTTCTATGTTTCTATGTTAATTTTAACTCACTATGCAGAGCAAGTTGTGTTTTTACCTTTGTTATTTTACCATTTTTTATTTTAACCAATAAAAGACTAATTAATTGTTATACAGTAAGTGTATTAAATTATTTTTTTTATAAGGAGGCAGTATTTCATTTCATTTCTTTGGAGGCAATATTTAGACTTTTTTAAATGGGGTAATAATTGTTTAAAAAGAAAACTGTTAAAATCCTTTAAATAGGGAAAAGTGATATCTACTATCACTCAGCCCAGATGTACCAGGAAGGGCTGAATACTATTCAGCCTCAGTACAGTTAGCTGTAGAAGATAGAGGAAGCTGCATGCTCATTAGCGTACTCACTACCAGCCGGAGAACCAATCATTTTTTAATACAAACCACACTAATCCAAGCATCCTGCAATGTGTATGTTTTATACTAACCACCAGGGCCGGTGCTAGGGTGTCCGGCGCCCCCCTGCAAACAATAAATTTGCGCCCTCCCTCCCATATGTAATAATGGGACAGTGCTCGCCAAAGGGGCGTAGTCTCACATGGAAGGGGCATGGCCACATAATAGTGTCTCCAATTCAAATTACGCCACACAGTATCACAATCGTATTCACATTATACCACACGTAGTGCCCTTAATTAATAGTGCACCAAATAGTTCTGTACCTAATTCAAATTATGACACACAGTAGTGCTCCTTATACACAATGGGGGTCATTCCGAGCTCGCTAGCAGTTTTTAGCAGCCATGCAAACGCTATGCCACCGCCCACTGGGAGTGTATTTTAGCTTAGCAGGGCTGCGTTCACTTGTGCAGCCCTGCTGAGATAAAATAAGTTTTGTGCTGCTGAGGAGTAAGGCTGGTTATATTTACCCTGTGCGACGGACCCAGCGACGTTCCTCCCGGCGTTGACATCAGACATCCGCCCTCCAATTGCCTGGACACGCCTGTGATCGGATGACCACTCCACGAAAACGGCATCCAACGGTGAGTATCCGCCCCGGAAACCCCCTCCGCTGTCAATCTTCTTGCGTTCGTCGCTGCGTTATCTTTTTTCTCTGTGTGCGCCTCTGTCACTGGGCAACGCCGCGCGTGCACAATCTGCACACCGCACATGCACAGTTCTGACCAGTTCGCACCGCAGATAAGAACCCCCTATGTCTCAAGAGTGCCGCCATCAGTCACTGTGCGCTATATATATATATATATACATATATATATATATATATATATATAGATATATAGATATACGTATATATATTAGAGATGAGCGGGTTCGGTTTCTTTGAATCCGAACCCGCACGAACTTCACTTTTTTTTCCACGGGTCCGAGCGACTCGGATCTTCCCGCCTTGCTCGGTTAACCCGAGCGCGCCCGAACGTCATCATGACGCTGTCGGATTCTCGCGAGGCTCGGATTCTATCGCGAGACTCGGATTCTATATAAGGAGCCGCGCGTCGCCGCCATTTTCACTCGTGCATTGAGATTGATAGGGAGAGGACGTGTCTGGCGTCCTCTCCATTAGAATAGAGATAGATTAGATAGAGAGAGAGAGATTGTGCAGAGTCGCAGACAGAGTTAGTTTACCACAGTCAGTGACCAGTGCAGTTGCTAGTTAACTTTTATTTAATATAATATATCCGTTCACTTCTCTCTGCTATATCCGTTCTCTGCCTGAAAAAAAAAACGATACACAGCACAGTCAGTCACACAGTGTGACTCAGTCTGTGTGCACTCAGCTCAGCCCAGTGTGCTGCACAGTCATCAATGTATAAATTAAAAGCTTATAATTAATTGTGGGGGAGACTGGGGAGCACTGCAGGTTGTTAGCAGGAGCCAGGAGTACAATTATATTAATTAACAGTGCACACTTTTGCTGCAGGAGTGGTGACCAGTGCCTGACCACCAGTATAGTATTGTTGTATACTACTAATATCTCTTTAAATATCAACCAGTCTATATTAGCAGCAGACACAGTACAGTGCGGTAGTTCACGGCTGTGGCTACCTCTGTGTCGGCACACGGCAGGCAGTCCGTCCGACCAGAATTGTATTATTTATTATTATATACCTACCACCTAACCGTGGTTTTTTTTTCATTCTTTATACCGTCATAGTGTCATCCTAATTGTTACGAGTATACTACTATCTCTTTATCAACCAGTGTACAGTGCGGTAGTTCACGGCTGTGGCTACCTCTGTGTCGGCACACGGCAGGCAGTCCGTCCGACCAGAATTGTATTATTTATTATTATATACCTACCACCTAACCGTGTTTTTTTTTTCATTCTTTATACCGTCATAGTGTCATCCTAATTGTTACGAGTATACTACTATCTCTTTATCAACCAGTGTACAGTGCGGTAGTTCACGGCTGTGGCTACCTCTGTGTCGGCACACGGCAGGCAGTCCGTCCGACCAGAATTGTATTATTTATTATTATATACCTACCACCTAACCGTGGTTTTTTTTTCATTCTTTATACCGTCATAGTGTCATCCTAATTGTTACGAGTATACTACTATCTCTTTATCAACCAGTGTACAGTGCGGTAGTTCACGGCTGTGGCTACCTCTGTGTCGGCACACGGCAGGCAGTCCGTCCGACCAGAATTGTATTATTTATTATTATATACCTACCACCTAACCGTGTTTTTTTTTTCATTCTTTATACCGTCATAGTGTCATCCTAATTGTTACGAGTATACTACTATCTCTTTATCAACCAGTGTACAGTGCGGTAGTTCACGGCTGTGGCTACCTCTGTGTCGGCACACGGCAGGCAGTCCGTCCGACCAGAATTGTATTATTTATTATTATATACCTACCACCTAACCGTGGTTTTTTTTTCATTCTTTATACCGTCATAGTGTCATCCTAATTGTTACGAGTATACTACTATCTCTTTATCAACCAGTGTACAGTGCGGTAGTTCACGGCTGTGGCTACCTCTGTGTCGGCAGTCGGCAGGCAGTCCGTCCATCCATAATTGTATTATTATTATAATATATACCACCTAACCGTGGTTTTTTTTTCATTCTTTATACCGTCATAGTGTCATACTAGTTGTTACGAGTATACTACTATCTCTTTATCAACCAGTGTACAGTGCGGTAGTTCACGGCTGTGGCTACCTCTGTGTCGGCAGTCGGCAGGCAGTCCGTCCATCCATAATTGTATTATTATTATAATATATACCACCTAACTGTGGTTTTTTTTGCATTCTTTATACCGTCGTCATAGTGTCATACTAGTTGTTACGAGTATACTACTATCTCTTTATCAACCAGTGTACAGTGCGGTAGTTCACGGCTGTGGCTACCTCTGTGTCGGCAGTCGGCAGGCAGTCCGTCCATCCATAATTGTATTATTATTATAATATATACCACCTAACCGTGGTTTTTTTTTTCATTCTTTATACCGTCGTCATAGTGTCATACTAGTTGTTACGAGTATACTACTATCTCTTTATCAACCAGTGTACAGTGCGGTAGTTCACGGCTGTGGCTACCTCTGTGTCGGCAGTCGGCAGGCAGTCCGTCCATCCATAATTGTATTATTATTATAATATATACCACCTAACCGTGGTTTTTTTTTCATTCTTTATACCGTCGTCATAGTGTCATACTAGTTGTTACGAGTATACTACTATCTCTTTATCAACCAGTGTACAGTGCGGTAGTTCACGGCTGTGGCTACCTCTGTGTCGGCAGTCGGCAGGCAGTCCGTCCATCCATAATTGTATTATTATTATAATATATACCACCTAACCGTGGGTTTTTTTTCATTCTTTATACCGTCGTCATAGTGTCATACTAGTTGTTACGAGTATACTACTATCTCTTTATCAACCAGTGTACAGTGCGGTAGTTCACGGCTGTGGCTACCTCTGTGTCGGCAGTCGGCAGGCAGTCCGTCCATCCATAATTGTATTATTATTATAATATATACCACCTAACCGTGGTTTTTTTATACCACCTAACCGTGGCAGTCCGTCCATAATTGTATACTAGTATCCAATCCATCCATCTCCATTGTTTACCTGAGGTGCCTTTTAGTTCTGCCTATAAAATATGGAGAACAAAAAAGTTGAGGTTCCAAAATTAGGGAAAGATCAAGATCCACTTCCACCTCGTGCTGAAGCTGCTGCCACTAGTCATGGCCGAGACGATGAAATGCCAGCAACGTCGTCTGCCAAGGCCGATGCCCAATGTCATAGTACAGAGCATGTCAAATCCAAAACACCAAATATCAGAAAAAAAAAGGACTCCAAAACCTAAAATAAAATTGTCGGAGGAGAAGCGTAAACTTGCCAATATGCCATTTACCACACGGAGTGGCAAGGAACGGCTGAGGCCCTGGCCTATGTTCATGGCTAGTGGTTCAGCTTCACATGAGGATGGAAGCACTCAGCCTCTCGCTAGAAAACTGAAAAGACTCAAGCTGGCAAAAGCACCGCAAAGAACTGTGCGTTCTTTGAAATCCCAAATCCACAAGGAGAGTCCAATTGTGTCGTTTGCGATGCCTGACCTTCCCAACACTGGACGTGAAGAGCATGCGCCTTCCACTATTTGCATGCCCCCTGCAAGTGCTGGAAGGAGCACCCGCAGTCCAGTTCCTGATAGTCAGATTGAAGATGTCAGTGTTGAAGTACACCAGGATGAGGAGGATATGGGTGTTGCTGGCGCTGGGGAGGAAATTGACCAGGAGGATTCTGATGGTGAGGTGGTTTGTTTAAGTCAGGCACCCGGGGAGACACCTGTTGTCCGTGGGAGGAATATGGCCGTTGACATGCCAGGTGAAAATACCAAAAAAATCAGCTCTTCGGTGTGGAGGTATTTCACCAGAAATGCGGACAACAGGTGTCAAGCCGTGTGTTCCCTTTGTCAAGCTGTAATAAGTAGGGGTAAGGACGTTAACCACCTCGGAACATCCTCCCTTATACGTCACCTGCAGCGCATTCATAATAAGTCAGTGACAAGTTCAAAAACTTTGGGTGACAGCGGAAGCAGTCCACTGACCAGTAAATCCCTTCCTCTTGTAACCAAGCTCACGCAAACCACCCCACCAACTCCCTCAGTGTCAATTTCCTCCTTCCCCAGGAATGCCAATAGTCCTGCAGGCCATGTCACTGGCAAGTCTGACGAGTCCTCTCCTGCCTGGGATTCCTCCGATGCATCCTTGCGTGTAACGCCTACTGCTGCTGGCGCTGCTGTTGTTGCCGCTGGGAGTCGATGGTCATCCCAGAGGGGAAGTCGTAAGCCCACTTGTACTACTTCCAGTAAGCAATTGACTGTTCAACAGTCCTTTGCGAGGAAGATGAAATATCACAGCAGTCATCCTACTGCAAAGCGGATAACTGAGTCCTTGACAACTATGTTGGTGTTAGACGTGCGTCCGGTATCCGCCGTTAGTTCACAGGGAACTAGACAATTTATTGAGGCAGTGTGCCCCCGTTACCAAATACCATCTAGGTTCCACTTCTCTAGGCAGGCGATACCGAGAATGTACACGGACGTCAGAAAAAGACTCACCAGTCTCCTAAAAAATGCAGTTGTACCCAATGTCCACTTAACCACGGACATGTGGACAAGTGGAGCAGGGCAGGGTCAGGACTATATGACTGTGACAGCCCACTGGGTAGATGTATGGACTCCCGCCGCAAGAACAGCAGCGGCGGCACCAGTAGCAGCATCTCGCAAACGCCAACTCTTTCCTAGGCAGGCTACGCTTTGTATCACCGCTTTCCAGAATACGCACACAGCTGAAAACCTCTTACGGCAACTGAGGAAGATCATCGCGGAATGGCTTACCCCAATTGGACTCTCCTGTGGATTTGTGGCATCGGACAACGCCAGCAATATTGTGTGTGCATTAAATATGGGCAAATTCCAGCACGTCCCATGTTTTGCACATACCTTGAATTTGGTGGTGCAGAATTTTTTAAAAAACGACAGGGGCGTGCAAGAGATGCTGTCGGTGGCCAGAAAAATTGCGGGACACTTTCGGCGTACAGGCACCACGTACAGAAGACTGGAGCACCACCAAAAACTACTGAACCTGCCCTGCCATCATCTGAAGCAAGAAGTGGTAACGAGGTGGAATTCAACCCTCTATATGCTTCAGAGGTTGGAGGAGCAGCAAAAGGCCATTCAAGCCTATACAATTGAGCACGATATAGGAGATGGAATGCACCTGTCTCAAGTGCAGTGGAGAATGATTTCAACGTTGTGCAAGGTTCTGATGCCCTTTGAACTTGCCACACGTGAAGTCAGTTCAGACACTGCCAGCCTGAGTCAGGTCATTCCCCTCATCAGGCTTTTGCAGAAGAAGCTGGAGGCATTGAAGAAGGAGCTAACACGGAGCGATTCCGCTAGGCATGTGGGACTTGTGGATGCAGCCCTTAATTCGCTTAACAAGGATTCACGGGTGGTCAATCTGTTGAAATCAGAGCACTACATTTTGGCCACCGTGCTCGATCCTAGATTTAAAGCCTACCTTGGATCTCTCTTTCCGGCAGACACAGGTCTGCTGGGGTTGAAAGACCTGCTGGTGAGAAAATTGTCAAGTCAAGCGGAACGCGACCTGTCAACATCTCCTCCTTCACATTCTCCCGCAACTGGGGGTGCGAGGAAAAGGCTCAGAATTCCGAGCCCACCCGCTGGCGGTGATGCAGGGCAGTCTGGAGCGACTGCTGATGCTGACATCTGGTCCGGACTGAAGGACCTGACAACGATTACGGACATGTCGTCTACTGTCACTGCATATGATTCTCTCAACATTGATAGAATGGTGGAGGATTATATGAGTGACCGCATCCAAGTAGGCACGTCACACAGTCCGTACTTATACTGGCAGGAAAAAGAGGCAATTTGGAGGCCCTTGCACAAACTGGCTTTATTCTACCTAAGTTGCCCTCCCACAAGTGTGTACTCCGAAAGAGTGTTTAGTGCCGCCGCTCACCTTGTCAGCAATCGGCGTACGAGGTTACATCCAGAAAATGTGGAGAAGATGATGTTCATTAAAATGAATTATAATCAATTCCTCCGCGGAGACATTGACCAGCAGCAATTGCCTCCACAAAGTACACAGGGAGCTGAGATGGTGGATTCCAGTGGGGACGAATTGATAATCTGTGAGGAGGGGGATGTACACGGTGATATATCGGAGGGTGAAGATGAGGTGGACATCTTGCCTCTGTAGAGCCAGTTTGTGCAAGGAGAGATTAATTGCTTCTTTTTTGGGGGGGGTCCAAACCAACCCGTCATATCAGTCACAGTCGTGTGGCAGACCCTGTCACTGAAATGATGGGTTGGTTAAAGTGTGCATGTCCTGTTTTGTTTATACAACATAAGGGTGGGTGGGAGGGCCCAAGGATAATTCCATCTTGCACCTCTTTTTTCTTTTCTTTTTCTTTGCATCATGTGCTGATTGGGGAGGGTTTTTTGGAAGGGACATCCTGCGTGACACTGCAGTGCCACTCCTAGATGGGCCCGGTGTTTGTGTCGGCCACTAGGGTCGCTAATCTTACTCACACAGCTACCTCATTGCGCCTCTTTTTTTCTTTGCGTCATGTGCTGTTTGGGGAGGGTTTTTTGGAAGGGACATCCTGCGTGACACTGCAGTGCCACTCCTAGATGTGCCCGGTGTTTGTGTCGGCCACTAGGGTCGCTAATCTTACTCACACAGTCAGCTACCTCATTGCGCCTCTTTTTTTCTTTGCGTCATGTGCTGTTTGGGGAGGGTTTTTTGGAAGGGCCATCCTGCGTGACACTGCAGTGCCACTCCTAGATGGGCCCGGTGTTTGTGTCGGCCACTAGGGTCGCTTATCTTACTCAAACAGCGACCTCGGTGCAAATTTTAGGACTAAAAATAATATTGTGAGGTGTGATGTGTTCAGAATAGGCTGAAAATGAGTGTAAATTATGTTTTTTGAGGTTAATAATACTTTGGGATCAAAATTACCCCCAAATTCTATGATTTAAGCTGTTTTTTAGGGTTTTTTTAAAAAAACACCCGAATCCAAAACACACCCGAATCCGACAAAAAAAATTCGGTGAGGTTTTGCCAAAACGCGGTCGAACCCAAAACACGGCCGCGGAACCGAACCCAAAACCAAAACACAAAACCCGAAAAATTTCCGGCGCTCATCTCTAATATATATATATATATATATATACACACATATGTACATATATATATATATGTATATATGTAAGACGACAGGCAATAAAGCAGTCAGCGGCACTCAGGGTCTTGTTGTAGCAAGCGGGTGTATTGAAAAAATCACTACATGAATACCAACGTTTCGGGACAAACACGTCCCTTTGTCAAGGTGAATAACAAGTGAGGAGAAGAGAAGAACATACCTTTATACCAAGAAATGGAGACCCCTCAGGTGCCCGTGCATCCGGCGTCGCCCGCTGCTCCCCGGCAAGACCCGGCGTCTTCCGCTTGCGTCATCCAGCGGTGTCCGCCGGTGCCATGGAGACCGGACAATGCCGGCGCTCCCCGTGACGTGCTTTAGTAAACAAAAGGAAAAAACAGAGAACAGGCACACAGATGCTGTAATTGATAGTGCTCCTTACCGAAAACTGCTTTGGCCATGTCAGTCGGACCAATAGAGTGTCTGGGAATCTCTGCCTCCATCTATCTGTAGTGTACCTCTGGACATTTTTGACTAGAATATTATTAACTATAACTCTCAGCCAACAATGGGGGTCATTCCGAGTTGTTCGCTCGCAAGCTGCTTTTAGCAGCTTTGCACACGCTAAGCCGCCGCCTACTGGGAGTGAATCTTAGCTTATCAAAATTGCGAACGAAAGATTAGCAGAATTGCGAATAGACACTTCTTAGCAGTTTCTGAGTAGCTCCAGACTTACTCGGCATCTGCGATCAGTTCAGTCAGTGTCGTTCCTGGTTTGACGTCACAAACACACCCAGTGTTCGCCCAGACACTCCTCCGTCTCTCCAGCCACTCCCGCGTTTTTCCCAGAAACGGTAGCGTTTTTTCACACACACCCATAAAACGGCCAGTTTCCGCCCAGAAACACCCACTTCCTGTCAATCACACTCCGATCACCAGAACGAAGAAAAAACCTTGTAATGCCGTGAGTAAAATACCTAACTGCATAGCAAATTTACTTGGCGCAGTCGCACTGCGGACATTGCGCATGCGCATTAGCGACTAATCGCTCCATTGCGAGAAAAAAATAACGAGCTAACTACTCGGAATGACCCCCAATGTGCTGTTTTTTCCATTTAGCCTCTGCCTTCCAGTCTCTTTCCTCCCGAAACGTTGGGATTCATGTAGTGATTTTTTCAATACACCCGCTTGCTACAACAAGACCCTGAGTGCTGCTGACTGCTTTATTGCCTGTCGTCTTACTTATCTGTATCAGAGGGCACATTGTTCTTCAACAGTGGGAGTGCTGGTCCATGCCAAAACTGTATGTATATTTGTATGTATATATATATATATATATATATATATATGTGTGAGTGTGTGTGTGTGTGTATATATATATATAGAGCAAACAAATACAGCGTCACTCCAGGGCTTGTTCAGTGCAAAATAGCAAAGTGTATTAGGCAAATCACAATTCCAACGTTTCGGGGCCCGCAGCCCCTTTGTCAAGGTGTGAATACGTGTGTGTGCAAAAAATTTATTTAGATTTTATTTATACAATAATTAAAAAGTGTTGGCAAATTATTAAATAAAATAAAATACAAATTAAATTCTTTGTCCATATGAGATTCCTATGCCTATTTATATAATAATAATAATAATAATAATAATAATAATAATGATGATGATAATAATAATAATAATAATAATAATAATAATAATATATTATAATAACTCCTATGATTAGGTATACCTCTACATCTTATTGGATCTAATCCTATCTAATATGTACATTGACTGTATTAATGAATAAAGATTTAAATTATTCTAAAATGAGGAATGTAGCTGTAAAAGAAATTTGGAATATTGTTCCTCCTAAATGTGATTAGAGGTAATTAAGAAAAATCTCTGAAATAACATGAATATGTAAAATACTTAAATCCCTTTTTTTTCACCATTCAAAGATTATTAAAAGATTTATGTTAGGATTATGTTGTATAGTAATCCTAATGGGTTACCATGGCAGAATACACATCTACTGAAGATTAGAGCTTCCTATTACATTACTGCAATTCAAAATGACTGAAAAATTGCTCACTGAAACTTTTTGTGCTACAATAGTCTTATCAGATTAGCACGACAGAATATAAACCTACTCTACAATGCTAATATTTAGAGTTAATATTTAAAACAAAAGGAGTGAGATTTATACTTCCATGGGGACTCTTTGGGAAAATGATGTCCAGCAGGAAGATCAAGCTGCTTTACCTCATTAAAAGTTGTTTAGCTAGGTAATATTCACTAATATCCAGACTTATTTTTCGATGCCAAACTACTTAAGAAAATATTTGTCTGATGACAACATAAAATTTGTCTTCTGTTTTATTTTAGCATGTTTAAAATTGTACCTATATTTTCAAAAACTCAGGTCTTACAAAAGTAGCGTTTTTTACATGGGCATGTGATACAAAAGACAACACCCACTGTAATGCCTGATATGTATTCTTTATCTTCTAGGATTGATCAAATGTATCTTTTAATTTTTAGGTGTACTTGTTTAATAGTGCCAACATTTTTTAATCTTCTTGTTACTGTATATGGGTTTTTCAATTTTGTGGCTAGATGGTTATTATTTTTTCATTTAAATTATCTGACTTTCTACAACTAATGGGGATATAATATTTAAACAAGTGTTTCATATCCATATTCACTTGTAAAATAAATGATCTACGTTGTAGAATATAGTATACTTGACTTTTTTTTCACTGTTGACAATAGTGTCTCACAAATATAACTGTGTTTGTAGTTTCAGATTTGAGGAAGAGGTATCAACATTTTTATAAAGAGCAAAAGTTGGCTATACTGTAGTTCCTATCATTTTATAGACTGTAATTGGTAAATGATAGATGATGATTGGTTGCTATGGGAACCGTCAAAATAAACTTGACGCAAATGTGGCAACTCAAGTTGCTGGTTACATTTTCCAAGTGTACTGCCATCTTTATTTTGAAACAGCTGCACCTCCACTAGGAGACCACTACATTGCCATTAATATAAACAAGAAATATATATTATTTTCAAACGAATAAATTGTCCCTTAGGGATATTATCCCTTCATTTCTGTAAATGACTACAAAACTTCCTTAATATAGGTTTGTGTATTCAGACAACTATTCTCCACCTCAAGAGCAATATCCAAATAAGACTTTTTTTCTTTGTGATAAATGTATGTAAAACTTAACCCACATTGATTATTTAACCCATTCAAAAATAAATGTAAAGAGTTCTCACTACCTCCTCATACCAGTCACAGGGGTGGGGGATGGAGTGGGGGGGGGGGTACATAGTTATTATGGATAAGGACAACTACCTCAAAGAATCCCAGGGGCAACTATGTGATGTGGCACTGTATAAGGCACTTGAGGGGAAAAACACAGCAATTTTTCAGGGACAATTTGTTCATATGAAAAGAAATTGTTCAAATAGAGGTGGTTATGAGATGTAGAGGTTATTAAAAAGGCTTATGAGGAGGACCAAGTTATGGATAGGATAGATCTATTGAGATATAAGGGATAAGACTGGATACAAATAAATAGTAAAACAAAGGATGGGATAGATTAGTGAGTTTCATTACAAAATATAATTCTCATTCAAAAGATACAAAAAATATTGTAAAAAAAGAATAGTTTATTACTAAGAATGGCTGATGTGTTGGAGGGATCTAAACTTTATAATGATAAAGTAAAATTTTGCAAATCAGATAATTCAAAACTTAAAACTAGCACTATAGAAATCAACAAATGAGTAATAAAGGTATAGACAGGTAATTGTACTGCGCTCAGTCCTATGTTCATCTGTAGAAGATGAAAGTTTATATACTGATAGTGTTCTGTGTAGTTGATAAGGGTAGTAGTAATAAACGATAACTGAAAGGAGATTTTGTGTCTGTGTGTACCGTTTGCCTTGTAAGTTTAATGAACAACAGACTTGAATGAAGAAATTAATAGGACTTTATTCTAATCATAAACTGACCTCCGTTATGGTGCGTTTTAGTAACAGAAAAAAATGAAAACATAAAAATAAAAATAATAATAATAAATGATAAATATTGATGCAAATTTCTAAAATGAAAAAACAAAGATAAATCAAGAATAAAAAACAGGTCAAAAATAGAAAAAAATAAAAAAAAAGCAATGGTGCTTGAGCAAATGCTCACAGTCCGGAATAATGGGGTAGTGTGGATTTTCAAAAAAAAGGTCTATTAAACGTTGGTATCCAAAGTTCAGATGCAGTTCATACAATTTGCGGCGTCCCGCATAAACTTTCTCAGAGCGCTCGAGGGAGTGGATGATATCAGGGTACGTGATAGTCTATGAGGTTAGTGCAGTGCTGGATATTGTGAGCTGGCAAGGAGTGGATGAGTTAAAGCTCCGGGCTAGTTCGTCCACCTCTCCCCTGGTCCCGAGAGTCGCGCCCGTGTTCAGGCGTTCCCCTGGTACCTGATCGGTTCGAGGGACGAACAGTGCCTAGGGTTTGGGTAATCACGACCAGCGCTCTCCGGAGCGTCTGCTCGTGAAATCCCTCACCGCGTACGGAGACTCACCTACTGCCGCTTCCTGCCATCCACCGTGTCTCTGCACTGGCTCCCGTCCTCCTTTACAGCGTCCTCCTGGTTGCTAGGTGACGTCCTGTTGCTTTCGTTCTTCGGGGTCACGTGACCGGGATGTCCCGTCTTCCGCTCGTAGCTCTCTGTTAAATGTAGGTCCTGTTTAGCAGGGTGTATTAGTGGCTCGTAGGTGGTCACCTATTTAGTACGGCAGCTTGTCCGAAGCAGAGAGGACTCAGTGCGCAGATAAAAAAAAACCCAATTTTTGAGTAATAAAGGTAGACTATCCTGGTTACCTGAGAAACCCTTAAGGTTTCATAGGTGTGGAAAGATATATGTGGTACATGCAGGGGCGTATCTACCCACTGGCCAGGATGGAACTCACCAGGGGTGCCAGCCAAGCACTGGGCACCGCCAGCACCAGGGGTGTATCTAGGGGTCCGGGCACCCCTGGCAAAGAAAGGGACTAACGCCCCCAATATTTGAAACAGGGAAGGTGCATGCGCAAAAAGGGACATGATCTTGTGGGAAACAGGCATGACCATACAATAGTTCCCCCAATTCAAATTACGCTACACAGTAGTAACCCTTATACACATTATGCCCACACAGTAGCACTTCCCTTTACACATTATGCCCACACAGTAATTCTTATAACACTGAGGAGACATCAGCAGTGCCTGGCCTGGCTGAGGAGGTAATGTCACCCAAAGCCAGGTAGTATAATCAAATAGTAGTGCAAAGAAGTGCAATGCAGTGCAGTGGTGCAAGTAGAAAAAAAATCTTAGTGGTACTGTGTGCACGTGCCAAAAAATGGGTGTGGCCATATGTCATATGGGGCGTGGCCAATTAAAATGGGGGCATGATACACATATGACCCCAATAGTGCAGTGCCAGATACACATATGTCCCCAATAGTGCCAGATACACATATGCCCCCACAGTGCCAGATACACACATGTCCCCACAGTGTCAGATACACATATGCCCCCACAGTACCAGATATGCCCCCATGGTGCTAGATATGCCCCCACAGTGCCAGATACATATATGACCCCACAGGCTAGATATGCCCCCACAGTACTAGATATGCCCCCACAGTGCCAGATACACATATGCCCCCACAGTGCCAGATATGCCCCATGTTGCCAGATATGCCCTCAAAGTGCCAGATATGCCCCCATGGTGCCATAAACACATATGCCCCCACAGTGCCAGATAAGCCCCCACAGTTTTATAGTCATAGTCCCCATCACCCTCCTAGCACATAGCCATAGTCCCCATCCAGTAAATAGCCATAGCCCCCACCTCCCCAAGCAATAGCTGTAGTCCCCCCAGCACATAGCCGTAGTCTCCCAAGACAGTCATGCAGTAGTCCCCATCCCCCTCTCATCACATAATGGTTCCCTGCCAGCATAGATAGCCTAAGTCCCCCTCCCTGCACATAGCCCCTCACCCAGGGCCATCTTAACAGCAGTGTGGGCCCTTGGGCACAGCAATACACTGGGGCCCCTACCCATCCTCTGTGGGTGGGGGTGCTATCAGCGGCAGCTTTGATGTCGCGAGGGCGGTAGGGGTGTTCTATCTTCTGCTCAGCATGTAGGACCTGGAACAGTAATTTCTGCTAATTACTCCTTTACTGCACAGATGGGGTGGGAGGGAGAACACTAAACTGTAAAAGGTGGCATTAGGCTGAATGAAGGGCCCCGGTAGATGACTTTCAGGGTGGTATGGGGTGTTTAATACGTAAGGGGGGGTCGATAGTGGAGTGGGCTTAATTTTCATAATTTTCTGGTGAGAGAGCAGCTTGCTTGACTGCAGATATCTCAAGTTCCTGGAAAAAGATTTCTTAGCTTTGCAAGGGATAAAAATGTGTCTCACCTTCAGGAGGTACTGGGGACTTGGGGATCAGAGTTCAGGAGCCGGAGCAATCCACCAACAATTATATAAAACTGCATATGAGGCGTGTGGAGCTTGAGCAGGGACCAGCTGCTTGAAGGCTGATATCTCTGGTTCTGGGGATAGTAGAGACCAGTGTCCACCAAAAGTGGAGAGTCCCAGATTTTGAATTATACCCTCAGAAAAACTCTAAGTCATACAGAGCCCAAGATATCTGGCTGGGAAGAGCAATTAACAGGCTTGGATGGGGACCACTGCTTTGAAGTCGGATATCTCTGGTTCCCTAAGACCGATTTAAAAAAATCTGGTACCCCTGGAAAGAGGGGACCCTCAGCTATCAGCCTAGGGCCTTTATACTCCTGGGGCCCTTGGGCCAGAGCCCATTTAGCCCATACAAAAAGACGGCCCTGCCCTCACCTCCCAAAGCACATAGTCTTAGTCCCCATCCCCCTCCCAGCACATAGCTGTAGACCGCCCTTAGCACATAGTACTAGTCTCCCCTACTCCCAGCACATACATAATCTCCCCACACAGCACATAGCCCTAGTCCCCACCCCACAACATCCGAGCAGATAGCCGTATTGTCTGGCAATACCTGCTGTTCCAAGCTGCCTGGGATGGAGGACGGAGGATTGCTCAGCAGGCATGAGCTGGCGCCAGTGTATGGCACTGCACCAAACTGCATGAAGAAACTGAAAATAAACTACAGCTCCCAGCAGCCCTTGCCGCTGGGAGCTCCCGATAGCAAGGGTTGCTGGGAGTTGTAGTTTATTTTCAGTTTCTGCCCTGTAGTGCATTGCAGTGCCGGACACCGGCGCCAGCTCCTGCCTGCTGAGCGATCCTCCGCCCTCCATCCCAGGCAATGCACAGGCAGCTCGGCACAGTAGGTATTGCCAGACACTACAGCTTAAGGGATTCCACCCATTAGCTGAGGGTGGCACCGTCGGGCGGCGCCCCCTGCTAGGCTGGCGCCCCTGGCGAATTCCATCTTGGCCAATGGGTAGATACGCCCCAGCCAGGGGTGCCCAGACCCCTAGATACACCCCTGGGTACATGTATGTTTAGTAACAGAAAACAATAAGGAGAAAAGAAGACTCTTTTGTGGGCGCACTCTTGACTTAAGACAATATATAGAATAGGAAGTGATCAAGCCCGGCGACGGGTGAAACGCGTCTTCCGACATCACCCTTCTTCATTTCCGGCTGACCGAAGCAACGGACGTTCCCTCACACCCGCCCGTGTTCTGCGCCTCTCCTTACCTTGTCGTCATTGAACTGACTGCAGCAGCTGACGGCTCGGTGCACCCGCCAGGGTCTTCTCCACGGCCGACGGCACCCGCACTCCTTCACGGATCCAGACGGGCCATAATACCCAAAGGGGATATCTCACCCCTACACCCAGCGCGGGTAATTTTGGTATTTTCACACCTTTATCACAATAATTGGGTTGTATGGTGGATATCAGCAGACTTGGGCCCGCACTGATTGGACATTTGTTGTTATTTGCTTGTAAGAGTAATAGGTCATTAGATTTATTTGCTCGTGAAAGTAATAGCTCATTAGATTTATTTCACTTATTATTACCATTTTTTGAATCAGGCCACAATGGCAGACCTTTAGGCATTAAGCTGTCTTTCTAGCCTTTTTCATTTATTGTAATATTAGTAATATTTATTGATTTTGCTATTATCAAAATTCATCATCCATTATACATATATTTCGCTATTAGCAGTGATTTACCCTGAACCCTGATGGACCTCTCCTAGTCAGGAGACATCTCTGCAAATTTTGTTTCAGTCTCTCTGCCATCTGGTTCTGTATTTAACAGCCTACAGTTAGATACTTTGACACAAATTGGTGTTTACATTTGTTATCTTGTTTCATTTTTTCTTTGTCTCTTTATCTTAGATATTTTAGGCTTAGGCATTTGTTTGAACCACTATCTAATTGATAACTATAGAGACTACATTCTACATGGCATTTATCAATAATCCAGCCAATTCCAGTACAAATTTAGCATTTCAGTTAGTTATTGTTATAAATTACAAAATTATCCTTTGCAAAAAATCTTTGTAACTAAGAAGAACAATTTGGTACCATTACTTACCTACTTTTTTCCTTCCTTTTTCTCCATTTCATGGACTCTCACCATTGATTCAGGGACACGTCCTTGTCTAACATTGGCAGCAGATCCATCTGGTTTCCTCTATTAGCTCAGCTTCTATCATCTGTCTTGAATAACTGTGTGAATTCGTGAACTCTCATCAGTGATTCCAGAGCTTCCAATTATTGTGCACTTTCTCTACTTTCATACCACACTGGAAACGCCCGAAGCCGCCCGATCTCGGTCAGTACTCAAGTGGGCGACCAATGAGGAAGACTCAGTTCAGTAGAGCTTAAAGGTTCAGCACATACAGTGTCTAACACTGACAGAAGATTCACACTGCCATCTCATTTCTATTCTTTCTCTTCCCTTCCCAGATTGGCTGGATATGAGAGATAAATATACTACTCACAAGATAAATTAGTATCCAGATTGCATCATTTGTTTATTTTGACGTGGAACACAAAACAGGGACTTGTTTACTATTAGAACGTACCGTCCAAATTTTAGCTAATGCTACAACATTTAGAACTTACTCTGTCAGCCGGAATTCAGTTTCTATCCTGTATCAGCACTTTGTGCTATCTGAATATACTGTCATCTTTTGACTGTTACCTTATTATTTTTTCATAAACCACTGACTATCCTAATTTTGTGAAACTATTAAAATAACATTTCATTTTTTAATCTATTCTTACTAATCTATATATTGTCTTAAGTCAAGAGTGCGCCCACAAAAGAGTCTTCTTTTCTCCTTATTGTTTTATGTTCCCATACTGACTCTGGGTGCACCACCAAACCACATTAGAATTCGAAAACAGTGTTTTCCTATAATCATTTTATTTTGGTATTTAGTTAATCATTTTTTGATATTTACTATATCCTGTGCGGTATTCCCTCCTTTCTAAGTCATGTTTAGTAACAGGAAGGAGACTGAATTTATGTCATTTATAACAAAAGAAAAAGATTTTATTAGTTGTAGTTCTATTTTTGTTATCTATCTTTTAGAATGTGGTTGCGGTATTCAATATGTCGGTCGCACTACCAGAAAAGTACACACTAGGTTTATGGAGCATAAAAGAATTATAGTAATAAGGTAATAACACATTGCCTCCCCCTACATTTTTCTAATTGTATTAAAAGGAAATTGGAAACTGAAAATGAAAGCAATTAAGCAGATTAAAGTAACTAATAGAGCGGGAGGTCACTTTAATTTGCTATGTAAGAGTGAGTCTTATTGGATTTTTTTGTTACAAACACTGAACCCTCAAGGGTTAAATGATACAGTAGAGCTTTATAATATCTAGGGTATGATATATTTTTGTTTTCTGCTGGACAATATGGGTAGGAAATTTTAGATATTCTGCTCTGTTTTTCTTAGGAGACCACCGTCACATTTCTGGCCTGTGATGGGAACTTTGACCCCAATTAACTTCACGGTTAACCGCTGACTGCATAGTTCCCATCATAGGCCAGATTTGAGCTGTGCTAAGCTCCATTCTAGCCACTGCACTCCGCCTGATTGACAGGCCAGGAGCGCACAGCCAATCAGAAGAGCGCCATGACGTGGCGCTCCCTGATTGGCTGGCAGGATCTCCAGTGACAGCAGTCACAGGGGGTCCTGGCATTTGGGGAAAGGGGATCCATGTGTAAACATGGATCCCCTTTAGTGGCATGGTTCGGGTTTTTTGCGTTTTGGTTTTTTAACCCCTGGATTACTACTGGAATGAAGAGGACAGATCATCACTGGAGAATAGGTGAGTGGGTCTTTTTACCACAGGCATCCCTTTTGGATACTACTGGAAAAGGGGACGTGATTGCCTGGCGTGGGATGTAGGTAAGTATGTATGAGTGTGTAAGTGTGTTTGAATAAAATTATACTTTCAAGGTGTGTATGTAATGTTTTTATTTGGGTATTTTTTGTTGTAGAACTACAGGTACCAGCGGGCCCATTATTTCCCCACATGCTGGTACTTGTGGTTCTCCAAGTACCAGCAAGTGGGGGAGGCTTGCTGGAACTTGTAGTTCTATGACAAAAACAATATTCTTTATTTTACTCAAAGGCTATCAGCCCCCGACCCACTGCCCAGGGATGGGGGGGCAGCCTCGGTTTCACCCCTGGTCCTTGGGTGCCTGGAGGGGGTCCTTGATTTAAGGGGTCCCAACTCCTCCAGGGAAGCCCGTCCAGGGGTGACTAGTTGGGGGGGGGGGTAATGCCACAGCCACAGGGACCAGTATAAAAGTGTCCCCCGGCTGTGGCATTATCTTCTCGGCTAGTGGAGCCCAGTGCTGGTTTTTAAAATACTGGGGACCCTTACATCTTTTGTCCCCCATATTTTTGGAACCAGGACCTGATGCAGAACCCGGAGCTGGTTGGCTAAATATGGGGAACCCCTGTTCAATTTTTTTCCCGGTATTTAATCAACCAGGACCGGCTCAAAGAGCCCGAGGCTGGTTATACATGGGAGGGTGGACTCCACGCAATTTTTTTTTATTTTTAACATATTCATCCCATTTTTCATAGATAAACATGCACGGATCTCACTGATCCATGCTTGACTATCTGAACATGCCACCAAAAATCAGGTCTATTTTAAAACTGTTTATTTTTTTACGAATTCTATGCTTTACCGGCAGTGTTTGGCTATTGTCGGCAGTGATTGAGAATACAAATTCTTAGTAAATCACTGAGTTGTATCAAATAACAGGCACATTTGACCGATGATCTATTCATTCGTATTTGTGACCTCTGCTGGGAAAAACAATATGAATAGCCCCAAATCCTGCTGAAATGTGTGTTTAATAAATTCCCAAGATGACACTTAGAAAAAAAAAGCAAACTCTGAAAAAATCGGGCGCTTAGTAAATATACCCCCCAGAGTGGGGAGGCTAGCCCCATGGGGTAGGTGTAGGAAAAGAAGAGTACAAAGAGGGCTAATAAATAAAATACAATTTGACATAAATATAATGCACTAAATGCATATAGGCTAAAATAAATACATTGAGACAGAACCTACAAAATATAATATATAACATACTGTTAGGGAACTCCAGCACTATGTGTAGGAGACCCCTAGATATTGCAAGAGGATATTCTGCTAACAGCAACCCCCTGCTGTTCCCTTAGTGCTCTATATGCCCATCAGTACTTAGGGGTCCCCTGGACTTAAGCCTCCAGCAGTAGGGGCTCACAGAATAGGCTGAAGACCACAAGCCTGGATTAGCCTGGAGTGGAGCAGCTAGCAAGGCAAGGATTAGTTATAGACAGACTGGATACATAATGACTTGGCAAGGCTGGGGTTAATAAGAACAGACTTTGGCTAGGTATGCCGGCAAGGCTGATATAACTGAAGACAGCAGGACTTGAATAAAAGCAGATACACAGTAAATCCTAAGTTAATTGAAGGTCAGGTTAGCAGGATACAGGAATGGTAACTGCAGAGAGGCTTGACAAGATATCATGACTCAAGATTGCAAGACTAAATGTGCATTGGTAGTGGACAATGATAACTGAAGTAATGAGGTAATCAACTGCTGTGAACAACTAGATGCTGAGTGTGTATGCGTTGATTGAAAGCAGAGTTCTGGCAGCTTGAGGGCAAGACTAGGTGAATAGTGACTAGGCTGCAGACAGTAATTACACACAGTGGCAAGATGTAGCTTGAGTACTGGATATGCTGCAGGCTTGTGACTTACAGGCTTGGCTGGAGTGAAATATATTTTATTGCAGAAGGCATCCACAGACAAACAGGCTGGATGTGCATTGAACTAGGACTGGAAGGACATACTCATGTAAACTTTACAGAAGCTTGAACATGGATCAGGACCATGCATGAGAATCACTGGAAGGCCATGGCAAGACTAGGACATGGAGCAGGAATTAACACTAGATAGCAGGTACAGGCAGGATCCAGCAGGACACAGGTACAGTACTAGCAGGGAACAATACCGAGGACTGAGGCAGGATACAAGGATGCAGGACTCGGACAGACAGACCAGGGCATAGGAATAGACAGACTGGGAACTGTATTCAAGAAAAGGGGGTAAAGGGGGAGGGGATTTTCTGTTGCACTGGAAAAATGATACCTTACCTAAACAGGTAGTATAGGGAGGCCCCTTTTTTTAAATGGAAATATAATTATTTAATTCTCAAGTGGGGGTGCGACCACAGATCGTATATGGTACAAGCGCAAGCAGAAAGAAAAAAGACGATCTGTTAGGTGGTGCACTGGGTTTTCAAATTTAACTTTTATTTGCTGTCCTAAAACATGATTGATCTATCATACTAGATCGAAAAACACTATGCGAAATATTACAAACATATATGTGAAAAGATTACGACAATGTGAGACGATACAAAGAAGAATAAATATAAAAAAGAATTAAAACAGCCTTGGTGTCTTTACTGTGTCTGTGTATTATGTATTTATTATATCCTTTTATTGGTAATTTATTAAATAATAATGCTGAATGTGTTACTAAGTATGTTCAAACTAATGTTTCTTATTGAAGCTCAGCTCTGGTTCTTGGCAGTCAGCCAGATCACATTATGAAACAATGTTTGCTACAGCAGAATTATACTTTTACTGATAGCATCTAAATTAGAAGGGGAGCATGCATAGATTATGTTCTGCACTGTGTCTTTCAGTGTGCAACTTCTCTGATTTTGTATAAGTGCTGTTATCATGCAGCAATCATGGAGTGTAATTCAATACTGACAGCTTGCTTGTATCGGCCGTGGTATCTGCGGTTAGGCAACCTTCATTTTCACTAATTCTCTCCAGTGGCCCGCAAGGTGTCAGTTTATATTAATGCCTTATAGCAGACCTGGGGATATTAGCGCTTTTAATCCCCTGTCTGCTACTATAATGTGTGTGCACATTATATATATGTGATCAGATAGGCACTGAGGCTCCTTCTATATGCCATTAGTGCAGTGATGTTAATCAGGGGTACTTTGATGTAAGTCCGTGTTGAGATAGATCGATTTATAGGGCTACCAATGGTGTTTCAATACACTGTAATTATAATGCATTAATTGCCCCCGTATCGGTCTAACTTAGAGTGTACTCATATTTGATTCTCTTACTATAATGTAGAGAATCTGTTTGCATCTATAATTGAGGCAAATCAAATTACTGGACAGATGGTAATAATATAATCCAATGTTAATCTCTTTATAGAGTACACTAATCAATGAAAGCGTTTTATTATCCTAGTAAGTGCCTCTCAAAGTTTGCATTCTCCATAATTTAATAATTCCATCAGGAGTGCACAACTAGTTAATATATCCAAAAGTATTTCCACTTTATTAGTACCCAGATCTTATGGATATATAGTATCTGGTGATATAATACTATATGCAGCACCACTGTATACAGGTTCTATATGGACAGGTAGTGTCACTTCTTAATATGACTTCCACTGAGCATTCATATACATTCTAGTTTCACTACACTGAATTGAACCATGTGATCTATTGTTCCAATACTGTGCTTTCTGCCTATAGTATGCACTATTTCTGGCTGAGCATTAATAGTACTGAGTTTAAAAGTAACACATTCAATTTAAATAAAGCACAGTAGGACACCAGGCTGGAGTCCTACGTACGTTTCGCATACAGGCTTTATTGAGGTAACCGGAAGCAGCCTCCGACTGTCCTTTTTAAAGTACCCGCTACCAATCATTGTGCGTCTCGGAGTTTCAAAATTAAATGAGCCCCAAAGTCCGTTGAGATCCATGATCTCTTTGTGTATTAGTTGCCCTGCATATTAATTAGATAAGTACTCCTGGAGAGGTCCTAATATCCCCTTCACTGATGGTACCTTCAGGCTCCAATCCACGTCTCTGTAATCATATGAGCCGCATTTTGTAAGGCTGAGATCGGGATGCATTAAACTGATCTTTTTTCCATTTTATGAAGTCAGTACTGTTTATCACTCATGATGACAGATGTTTTCACATCATGGCAATCCGTGCTGTATTCACATGAGACTATAGTATTATACAGAGATGCATGTATTGGATAGATTGATTATATATCCAATATTTAATGGCCCCAGGAATTTACTGTTAGTTGCTATTTATAATTATCTGATACTCCATTATAATAAGAATATCTGATATTTTTACCTTTGTATAATTAAAAATACATTTTTATGATATTACTGTTCTATCACAATATTTTTCTATATTAAACACCATGTAATTGTGTTTTATCCATGCGTGACCTAAAAGTGAAAATGATGTGTTTATGTGAATTCAAGTATAATATAGAAAGTGAAAATAAAAATAAAATACAATAAAGTGTGTTATTAAAATAAATTGAATTAAAACCATTATGCTGGTAGTGCATTGTCTGAAACGGGTTCTGAGTTAGAAAGTGAAGTAATTATGAATGATTAATTTAAAAGTTATATATGATAGTGATATACATGAAATGTGCCCAAAATGTGTATTGTTGTATGTGGAAAAGAAGAAGAAAGAAAAGGCTGAAACCTTAAAAATTACAACAAACAGCAAACAAACAAACAAACCCCCAAATAGGTGAGCAAATGTGTTGAATAAATAAAATAAAATAAAAAGAGAAACATTATTTTTAGACATATATTATCGGTATTAAATATATTGATTCTATCTAAATTAAATCAATTAATACTATCAAAAAATTGATTGAATATATAGAATCTCCTCTCCCGAGACTGTATACATGCTCCTTATTTGGTCAGAAAATCCATGTTGTTAGGTGTGGTATCACTTTTTTGTCAAATAATCCATGCCCATTCATGTATCAAAAGTAGAATGATCTATATTTGGAGTAATAATCATCTGTCCATCCGTCTATAGAGTGATTAGATCCCAGTACAGGCTCCTAACTCCAATCATGCTTCTAAAAGCTGATTAATAATAATGGAAAAAATCACTCTTTCATAGAAAATACTGTACATGTCTTATCCCAGATCCCTACCATCTCATAGAAACACCATAGATCTTCATATTTGGCTGTAATGGAATCATATATCTGACTCTCAGGTAAGTAAAATAACATCAGTTATAATTGTGATAGTCTACATCAAAACGGGAACATTGCCTCATATATTTGTCTGCTCACCTTCTTACAGTTGATAAAGATATCAGCATTGTTCTAATTGTATATGAAGAAAGAGTGGGAGTTTATTTGGACTTCTCTAAGCTATGATATATGTTGCTGCTATATATAACATCATCTGTACAGGGGTAATTGTTGTTAATGTCTGTTTCTCTAATTTATCATGCTTTTTAGTACAGTTTTCTCGGGCTTAATACATTCTATAGTAACGATAGGTATGGACTTGGCTTAAGAAAGAGAGAGAGAAAGAAGGTAACCTTGTGCGGAAGCTATGGCTTCCTGTTTCTTTTTATATCTTGATTTAATATAATTTTTTCTCTGTTTTTTCTGTGTGTTGAAGGAAGAATTACTATGATTAGGTAATGGTAAGGAAAAAGAGGGAGAGAATCCGGATTGGATTTTCTTAAATCTCTATCACTGATGGATAATTTGTATGAGTCCATTCAAACAGAATTATCCATTGCTATCCTGAAATTCCTATTTCAAAGAAAGGGTAAATAACTGTTGTATTCATTGATGCCATTCGGTTTCATACTATCAAGAAGAAAAATCCACCTGGTCTCTTTCCTTAGGAGTTCTCCATCTAAGTCTCCTCCTCTTATGCCCAGAGTGATTTTCTCCATGGCAAATGCCTTTAGATGTTTGGGGGAGCTATCATGAGATTCCAGAAAATGCTTTGCCACTGGTGTCAGAGTTTTAAATCTAGCTCTATCATTTCTGGCATTTCTTATTGACCCCACATGCTCCAAAATTCTCTGTTTAAGAGGCCTGATGGTTTTCCTATATATTTCTTGTGGCATGGACATTGTAGTTGGTAGATCACTCCCATTGTTCTACAATCAATATAATCCTTGATAAACCAGGTTTTCAAAAATTTGTCTTGAAAGGATTTGGTTTCTACCATATATTGGCAGGCTTTACAATTTCGACATTTATGAGATCCTGTAATATTGTAGATATTCTTTTTAGAGTGTGTCCCTCAGACTCCTGGATCTTCTCCAACTGGCTTTAACCTTTGATGGTAGAATTTCTTGGAGGTCACTGTCTGTCATAAGAATATGCCAGTGTCGTTGGAGGATCTGTAAAATCTGTCTCCATTCCGTATTGAAAGTACCTATGAATCTGATACAGTCATTATTAGTTTGTTTTCTGTCTGTGTTCATGACCAATAAGGAGTCTCGAGTTCTTTGATACGTTTCCTTTTTGGCCATCTGTATTTTCTTACGGCTATAGCCCTGTGCTCTGAATCTCTTAGTAAGTTCTTGGCATTGTGTCTTAAAAGTCTGGGGTTTGGAGCAATTTCGTTTAATCCTAAGAAATTCCCCTTTTGGAACTCCTTTTATAGTTGATGGCAAATGGGAGCTTGTGGCGTGTAAGATGCTATTGGTCGCGGTTTCTTTTCGGTATAAATCTGTTGATAATGTACCGTCTTGCTCTTTGTTGATCTTTAAATCCATGAAATTTATTGAAGTTTGACTAATTTCAAAGGTTAATTTGAGGTTAAATGAGTTGCTGTTAAGTTTGTTGATGAAATCCTCAAACATATTCTTACTACCCCCCCACACTATCATAATATCGTCTATGTACCGGAGCCATATAGTAATATGCTCCGTGTACATTTTGTTTTCATCCGTGAACACAAATTCCTTCTCCCACCATCCCAGGTAGAGGTTCGCATATGTTGGGGCACACGTAGTGCCCATTGCAGTCCCTCTTACCTGGAGATAGTAGGTCTCATTGCAGACAAAGAAATTTTTTGTCAGCACAAACCTTAACAGAGAGAGAATGAAATTATTGAGATCATATGTGATTCTCATATTCAAAAAATACTCTGATGCATGTATTCCTATTTCATGGTCTATACTGGTGTACAGACTCCACATCACAGCTTATTAGCCATGTATCTGTGGGTAGGATGATGTCCTGTATTTTGGTAAGTACATCAAGAGTATCCCTCACATATGAGGGTAGAGATGTCACATAGTTCCTTAAATGGTGATCTACAAAAATGCTTGCCTTCTCTGTTAGGCTACCAATTCCAGAGATGATTGGTCTACCTGGAGGTTTGTGTTCATCTTTGTGTATTTTAGGTAGCAAATACAGTGTGGGGGTTTTTGGGTTATCCACCTTGAGAAAATCCCAGTCCTGTTTTGTTATAATTCCCTCTTGGTAGGCCTCTGATATGATTCTATTGTACATGCCCATGTAGTTGCTGGTAGGATTAAAGATCAGGCGCTTATAGCAGTTAGAATCTTGTAACTGTCTTGATAATTCTTCCATATACATCTCACATGGCCACAAAACTATATTTCCCCCTTTATCTGAAGGTTTAAAGATTATATCTTGCCATTTTGCCATCTCTTTAAGAGCTTGCCTCTGATTTTCAGTGAGATTGTGTTAGGGTCTCCTGCCCTGTGCTGCCACGTCGTCATGGCAACCGGAAGACAAGTGCTAGCGGAGTAACCTGAGCGCAGCTGATACTCCGGTTCGGGTCTTTTGCTGTGCAGTGGTTACAGGCATGGGATCCGGTGCTGGTTTTTGTGCTCACAGTCTGTGAGGTCTGAGGGGGGCGTGGACAGCACCTGCTTTATAAGGCCTCTTCTCAGATTAAAACCAGAACAAAGAAAATAACCCAGACGTGCTGTCACAGCTGCCAGAAGGGATTGTCAGTCCCTGAAAATGTTTTTAGAAAATGAGGAAATGAAGACTGGCGCTAATGTGTTTCTCCAATAATAATGAACGACTGTGGATCAGTTTAAATAAAATAACATAAAATTTATTACCTATACATCACAATTTAAAAACTGAAAAACATCTGAACATATATATCATATATAAAATTGAGGCATATATGGAGCTAAGAAATATTTAGAGGTGGCTGCTTTCAGTGTCCACAAATGGATCCCGGACTGAGTGCCTTGTGCAAAGTTCTCTAGTAGGAGGAAATGTGTGCAGCTGGTATTACCCGTATTGATGGAGACTTCCAAAGGTTTTTGTTGTTTTTTTCAGCAAGCAAGCTGTAGTGATGAAACAACCTGGGTCTCTCCCATCGATGCTGTACATATAAAATTCCTCAGAGTTCCAAACGGCAAGTTTGAACGGCAGGTTTAAAAGTCCATATCTGGATCCGACTTGAAAGTGGAACACTTGTGGTGGTGGTCGCAGCTTCAACACTTAACGCATTTCCCTAGGTAAAGTCACCTAGCTTCATCAGAAGTATGGCTCCATCTGATTTTGGGATCTATTTATACCCCATTTGATAGCCTGATGCCCCACAGGTGTGATGTAGTGATTTTCAATAATCCACAGTCTTGTTAAAAATATAGAAATTATATAAATAATGTACTCATAATATACATAAGAAAGGATGGGAGGCAAACCCACATGAAATAAAAGTTTCAAAAGCAACAAATCAATAGAATAAATATCTATGATAAGGAGGGTCAAAGGTCAGTGTCGTCACATGACTCACCTCCTATATATATTATAAGTGACCACTTTTAATCAAATGAACTGATTGTATAAACTTCACTCCCCCAGTCACTGGGATGATAGTGTCCCCATAATAATTATAACTTACATGAATATCCCCAATCTGTTATATAGAGATGGGGAGGTTTTACTCCTGGGCTCCGTATAGCGCTGTGTGCTCCTTCCGGGTCACGTGACCGGCGGCGTCACGTGTCAATTGTTTTACTGAAGCGCCCTAGTTGCTAAGCAACTGAGCGTGTATCTACGTGGTGTGTAGTGACGTGACGCCACCGTCACGTGATCGGAATCCTGAAACAGACAGATTTGTGAGGCTGGTTGCTATGTTACCCGGACATACGCCCGCATAATGTACGTAGCAATCATGCCGTTATGTCATGACAAAAGACTTATAGTTATATTGCTACAGACAGAGTATTACCACTGATAGACTAATCAAAAAACACTTTATACATGGATATATACACATATATTTACTACAATAAGATCACTATGTCTACATTGGTTAATAACTCTTTTATATAATATATAATATATATATGCTATAAACGTCAGCATCATACTATTATACCGCCCACATGACCAGGTGTAATCATATATTGAACACTCGCTGTGCACATCAAGCCTTACGTAATAAATAATGACAAATATTACATCATATCACTCATATCCCTTGAAATGGGAGACACCTGAATACTATTGTGTTACTTTCTGTTGTTTATTTTTAAT
The DNA here is from genome assembly GCF_028390025.1 of Pseudophryne corroboree. Taxonomy (NCBI): domain Eukaryota; kingdom Metazoa; phylum Chordata; class Amphibia; order Anura; family Myobatrachidae; genus Pseudophryne; species Pseudophryne corroboree. The sequence goes on from NC_086445.1 coordinate 889,556,038, forward strand.
TGTTTATTTTATTATTTTCTATATTTTTTATATATATATATATATATATTTTTATATATATTATTATTATTTTTTATATATATATATATAAATTTTAGCCCTCAAGAACTCTGAAAAAAAGGAGAAGGAAACATAATTTTGATCTATTTAATAATAACATTCATTACGTTTATAAGTAGGTTTGTCCCGTTCATGGGTGTCTGATTATGTATACTCAATAGAGAAAACTGACTCATATTGAGTCCAGAAGATAATTAAGTATATTAAATACTGAAAATATTAAGATATGTTAGACCTCAGTCATCCCAACTCTGTCGATACCCTAGGGTGGCTGTACAGCCGTGGAGTGACTCCAGTTGACAGGAGTTCCTAAACACTCAGAAGAAACTTCGAATGACCGCTGATCCTGGACGCGCTGACAGGGGTGAACACTGTCCCGTCCAGGATTGCGTGGAAGTCTCCAAGGCCATACAGACCACACACAGGTGACACAGATTTGTCACCTGTACCTAGTGGTCTCGAGAGTGGTTGTTGGCATGGGATCAAAACAATGTATTAGTCAAAGATGATTAATAAATTCTAAACCACTACATTTAGTTCCATTGTCTCGTTTAGACCTGAAGGGTGCACTGAATTAAACTGAAGCATCCAGTAGATTTCTCTCTTGCATAATAACGAAAATCTATCACCCCCTCTCCCCGTAGGGGCTATATGTTCCAATCCTAAGATCGAGAGACAACTAGGATCTTTCTGATGTGTGGAATAAAAATGTCGGGACACGCTATGTTTGAAAAAACCTTTTGCAATATTTCTTTTATGCTCCATGAACCTAGTGCGCAGTTTCCTGGTGGTACGGCCCACATAATATAAGTTGCAGCTACACCAAAGGAGGTAAACTACATATGAAGAATCACAGTTTATAAATGATTTAATAAAATGAGTGTCTATTTTATTTGGTAATTCGATTGACATCGTTTTCCTTGATGTATGGAGACAAACCTGGCATTTATTTTTGCCACAGTGAAAAAAACCCAAGGGTTTTTTTGTCAACCAATCAGAGCCTGATTCTTGTTTTCTGATACAATCTTTGTTCTCTACTTTTTTCAAATAGCTTGGAGCTAAAAGCGTTTTTAGAGACCTATTTTTTCGATAGATAATTAGTGGGTCTTGAGGGAGTGTCTCCACCAAGATGCGATCTTGTTTCAAAATTTTATAGTTTCTGTGTATTATGCTACGTATCTGTCCTGCACAGCTGTTAAATTTACATATAAATGCAGAACTCCTATCTTTTTTAGTTGGATCTTCTTCTCTTTTAGAATGATACTGCAAAAGGCTATTCCTATCTAAATCAGAAACTTCCCTGAGGGCTTTTTGTAGAATATTATCTGGATATCCACACTCTCTGATTTGTTGCTTTTGAAACTTTTATTTCATGTGGGTTTGCCTCCCATCCTTTCTTATGTATATTATGAGTACATTATTTATATAATTTCTGTATTTTTAACAAGACTGTGGATTATTGAAAATCACTACATCACACCTGTGGGGCATCAGGCTATCAAATGGGGTATAAATAGATCCCAAAATCAGATGGAGCCATACTTCTGATGAAGCTAGGTGACTTTACCTAGGGAAACGCGTTAAGTGTTGAAGCTGCGACCACCACCACAAGTGTTCCACTTTCAAGTCGGATCCAGATATGGACTTTTAAACCTGCCGTTCAAACTTGCCGTTTGGAACTCTGAGGAATTTTATATGTACAGCATCGATGGGAGAGACCCAGGTTGTTTCATCACTACAGCTTGCTTGCTGAAAAAACCAACAAAAACCTTTGGAAGTCTCCATCAATACGGGTAATACCAGCTGCACACATTTCCTCCTACTAGAGAACTTTGCACAAGGCACTCAGTCCGGGATCCATTTGTGGACACTGAAAGCAGCCACCTCTAAATATTTCTTAGCTCCATATATGCCTCAATTTTATATATGATATATATGTTCAGATGTTTTTCAGTTTTTAAATTGTGATGTATAGGTAATAAATTTTATGTTATTTTATTTAAACTGATCCACAGTCGTTCATTATTATTGGAGAAACACATTAGCGCCAGTCTTCATTTCCTCATTTTCTAAAAACATTTTCAGGGACTGACAATCCCTTCTGGCAGCTGTGACAGCACGTCTGGGTTATTTTCTTTGTTCTGGTTTTTTTCCATAGTCTCTACCCAGACGCTGCAGCCATGAGTTGTTTCTCCAATTTTAAAGAAAGGAGTGATAGGAGGCAAACCTACATGACAGATTGGGGGGATTCAATGTTAGACAAACCAGGTTCTGAATTGCATGATATGAATAAGGAATTTTATGCTTTAGAAGATCTCCTTAAAAATGAATCAAGAAACTGGTTAGACAGTACCAACTTACAGAATTATCTGGATAAGGGGATGGTACCAAGGGGACTCAGGCTATTCAAGAACTCAATTTTTTCTGATTATCCTGATTTCCAAAAAGAATGGGACAATTTATTAGATAATTGCTCGTTAGCCCTCATGAAAACCATTATAAAATTTAGATCGTATAAGGTCCAACAAATAGAAAAAGAAATAGATGTTCTAAAAAAATCAATGGACAAATATATGTCATTACCAGAATTCAAGGAGAAAGATAGACGTGTTAATGAGAGAGTTATAAATTTTTAAAAAAACTTGATGGATAATAAATATAGAAAGTTTAAGAGAGATTCATTTGACTATAAGAATGACCAAATTAGAAGTTATAGGAATAACTCTAAACAAATTCACTGGCCAGGCACCCCTAGAAACAACCCAGGGAGGGAGAGGGAATATCCACGTCACCAACAGGATAGACATGAAAATTTTGAACATACAAATAGATTTGAAGCCCTTAGTCATCCAGTTGACCCTAAAAGATCTCCCAAACAACTAGGAGCCAGGAAAAAGGATTTTAATAATAAAAATAACTCAAGTTATTATCAAGACAAATTGGAACCAACAAACACAGACTCCTATAGAGGTAGAATTCGAAACAGAGAGGATCATTTTTTAGACAGGGAGTACAGACACAACAGGTGGGAATCTCCACCAAAGAGGCAGAGAGCAGACTTCAGAAACAAAAGAGTCAGAAATTTAAGTGCAGAGGCACGAGAGGAGGACGTCTGAGACATAAACATCAATTTAAGAACAAACAAGTCCATATATCAGACCCAGAGAGGGACTCTAAGAAAGTAATTAATTTATCTTCAAAGAAACTCACCCAATCAGAATTAACACTGCTTGGGAAGGGACTAAAGTTTGCCCCCACAAGTGGTCCCAATCTGTTTGATTTATATGTGGACCTGAACAAATTTGTTCGCACACTTTGTCGTAAACGCTATTTTGCGAACAAACGGTTGAAAACCTTACAGGACACTTCTATCCCCATTGTATTGGATAGTACAGATACCTTTTTATTAAACACCTTGGAGAGCCTGTGGCAGGAGGGTAATGTAGATTCAGAAGATTCCCCTGATACTGAAATTAAAATCTACGACATTAAAAATACAAATAGATTTAAGAAGAGATCGGAGTTCTTCCCAATCAGTGCAAAAAGTAGTTCTATCGAAACTTTTTATCGCATCACCTTGGATGATTTCAAGGACATGTGCCAAAAATATTATGACAAAAAACAACCATCCAATCTAAGTAGGAAAGAAAAGGAAGCTCTTAAATCACTGGTGGATGATTCAACCATTATAATAAAAGAGGCAGATAAGGGGGGGGGTTTAGTAATTCTGAACCGTGCTGACTATATAGCAGAATCACGCAGACAATTGAACAATCCAGAACATTATTACACTTTAAAGGGAGACCCTACTTTAAAATTCCAGTCAGACCTCAAAACTTTATTAGAAGGAGCCTTAGACTCAGGTATCATCACTAGAGAAATATATCACTTTCTTTTTTCTACTCACCCCCACATTCCAGTTTTTTATTATTTACCCAAAATTCACAAATCCCTCACCACACCTCCCGGGAGACCTATTATTTCAGGTATTGATTCTTTAACCTCAAATCTTTCTTTTTATGTAGACTCTTTTCTTCAATCTAGAGTGTCCTCACTGAGGTCTCACATTAAAGATACTACGCATTTTTTAAATTTATTAAACACCATCTCATGGAAAGAATCTTATTCCTTTCTCACCTTGGATGTATCTGCACTTTACACAAATATCCCTCATCAATTGGGGTGTGAAGTAATCAAAAGGAGATTAGATATGGATGATGACCTCAGTGAGGAACAGAAATCTTTTCTTATTTCTTCCATATCTTTTATTTTATCACATAATTATTTTCTATTTCTTGGTGATTTTTACCTTCAGGTTATGGGCACGGCCATGGGGACCAGGTTCGCACCCAGCTATGCCAACCTCTACATGGGGGAGTTTGAACAAACCCATGTGTGGGGGGGGCGGCTGGGAGGCGAACCTGGTCCTCTATGGCCGCTACATAGATGATCTTTTTATTATTTGGGATGGGGATTCACACTCTGCTTCACAATTTATTCAGTCATTATCCCATAATAAGTACAATCTCACTTTCACTTCTATGTTTCACACCACTAAAATTAACTTTCTAGATATCGATTTAGAGATTATAAATAATAAGATAGTCACGTCCACATTTAATAAAAAAACTAATACCAACTCCTTTTTGCACTTTAGTAGTGCACATCACAAACCTTGGAAGCAAAATATTCCTAAGGGACAACTTATTCGTCTTAGAAGAAACTGTTCCAATTTTACCACTTTTTCTGAACAAGCAGATACCCTACTCTCCTCTTTCAGAGAGTGTGGATATCCAGATAATATTCTACAAAAAGCCCTCAGGGAAGTTTCTGATTTAGATAGGAATAGCCTTTTGCAGTATCATTCTAAAAGAGAAGAAGATCCAACTAAAAAAGATAGGAGTTCTGCATTTATATGTAAATTTAACAGCTGTGCAGGACAGATACGTAGCATAATACACAGAAACTATAAAATTTTGAAACAAGATCGCATCTTGGTGGAGACACTCCCTCAAGACCCACTAATTATCTATCGAAAAAATAGGTCTCTAAAAACGCTTTTAGCTCCAAGCTATTTGAAAAAAGTAGAGAACAAAGATTGTATCAGAAAACAAGAATCAGGCTCTGATTGGTTGACAAAAAAACCCTTGGGTTTTTTTCACTGTGGCAAAAATAAATGCCAGGTTTGTCTCCATACATCAAGGAAAACGATGTCAATCGAATTACCAAATAAAATAGACACTCATTTTATTAAATCATTTATAAACTGTGATTCTTCATATGTAGTTTACCTCCTTTGGTGTAGCTGCAACTTATATTATGTGGGCCGTACCACCAGGAAACTGCGCACTAGGTTCATGGAGCATAAAAGAAATATTGCAAAAGGTTTTTTCAAACATAGCGTGTCCCGACATTTTTATTCCACACATCAGAAAGATCCTAGTTGTCTCTCGATCTTAGGATTGGAACATATAGCCCCTACGGGGAGAGGGGGTGATAGATTTTCGTTATTATGCAAGAGAGAAATCTACTGGATGCTTCAGTTTAATTCAGTGCACCCTTCAGGTCTAAACGAGACAATGGAACTAAATGTAGTGGTTTAGAATTTATTAATCATCTTTGACTAATACATTGTTTTGATCCCATGCCAACAACCACTCTCGAGACCACTAGGTACAGGTGACAAATCTGTGTCACCTGTGTGTGGTCTGTATGGCCTTGGAGACTTCCACGCAATCCTGGACGGGACAGTGTTCACCCCTGTCAGCGCGTCCAGGATCAGCGGTCATTCGAAGTTTCTTCTGAGTGTTTAGGAACTCCTGTCAACTGGAGTCACTCCACGGCTGTACAGCCACCCTAGGGTATCGACAGAGTTGGGATGACTGAGGTCTAACATATCTTAATATTTTCAGTATTTAATATACTTAATTATCTTCTGGACTCAATATGAGTCAGTTTTCTCTATTGAGTATACATAATCAGACACCCATGAACGGGACAAACCTACTTATAAACGTAATGAATGTTATTATTAAATAGATCAAAATTATGTTTCCTTCTCCTTTTTTTCAGAGTTCTTGAGGGCTAAAATTTATATATATATATATATAAAAAATAATAATAATATATAAAAAAAAATATATATATATATATAAAAAATATAGAAAATAATAAAATAAACAATTAAAAATAAACAACAGAAAGTAACACAATAGTATTCAGGTGTCTCCCATTTCAAGGGATATGAGTGATATGATGTAATATTTGTCATTATTTATTACGTAAGGCTTGATGTGCACAGCGAGTGTTCAATATATGATTACACCTGGTCATGTGGGCGGTATAATAGTATGATGCTGACGTTTATAGCATATATATATTATATATTATATAAAAGAGTTATTAACCAATGTAGACATAGTGATCTTATTGTAGTAAATATATGTGTATATATCCATGTATAAAGTGTTTTTTGATTAGTCTATCAGTGGTAATACTCTGTCTGTAGCAATATAACTATAAGTCTTTTGTCATGACATAACGGCATGATTGCTACGTACATTATGCGGGCGTATGTCCGGGTAACATAGCAACCAGCCTCACAAATCTGTCTGTTTCAGGATTCCGATCACGTGACGGTGGCGTCACGTCACTACACACCACGTAGATACACGCTCAGTTGCTTAGCAACTAGGGCGCTTCAGTAAAACAATTGACACGTGACGCCGCCGGTCACGTGACCCGGAAGGAGCACACAGCGCTATACGGAGCCCAGGAGTAAAACCTCCCCATCTCTATATAACAGATTGGGGATATTCATGTAAGTTATAATTATTATGGGGACACTATCATCCCAGTGACTGGGGGAGTGAAGTTTATACAATCAGTTCATTTGATTAAAAGTGGTCACTTATAATATATATAGGAGGTGAGTCATGTGACGACACTGACCTTTGACCCTCCTTATCATAGATATTTATTCTATTGATTTGTTGCTTTTGAAACTTTTATTTCATGTGGGTTTGCCTCCCATCCTTTCTTATGTATATTATGAGTACATTATTTATATAATTTCTGTATTTTTAACAAGACTGTGGATTATTGAAAATCACTACATCACACCTGTGGGGCATCAGGCTATCAAATGGGGTATAAATAGATCCCAAAATCAGATGGAGCCATACTTCTGATGAAGCTAGGTGACTTTATCTAGGGAAACGCGTTAAGTGTTGAAGCTGCGACCACCACCACAAGTGTTCCACTTTCAAGTCGGATCCAGATATGGACTTTTAAACCTGCCGTTCAAACTTGCCGTTTGGAACTCTGAGGAATTTTATATGTACAGCATCGATGGGAGAGACCCAGGTTGTTTCATCACTACAGCTTGCTTGCTGAAAAAACCAACAAAAACCTTTGGAAGTCTCCATCAATACGGGTAATACCAGCTGCACACATTTCCTCCTACTAGAGAACTTTGCACAAGGCACTCAGTCCGGGATCCATTTGTGGACACTGAAAGCAGCCACCTCTAAATATTTCTTAGCTCCATATATGCCTCAATTTTATATATGATATATATGTTCAGATGTTTTTCAGTTTTTAAATTGTGATGTATAGGTAATAAATTTTATGTTATTTTATTTAAACTGATCCACAGTCGTTCATTATTATTGGAGAAACACATTAGCGCCAGTCTTCATTTCCTCTTCTCAGATTAAGCAGATGCTGCTGAATCTTTGTTGGTTAGTCAATTCCTGAAAGTTAGCCAGTACTGTGTAGCTTTGTATTTTGTTATTGCTTACTGCAAATAGGCCTGGGCATTTGGTACTACACTCTGCCAATCCAGACCTAGCAGTAAGACTGGAGTCAGTCGTTTAGCCTGCTGAGGTTCTTTTGCTATTCTGTGAACCCAGCAGGTTTGTGGCTGTACTTTCAGACCTGCCTGCATAATCCTCTCTCACTGTGCAGGGCGTCCATGTGTCAGTTTAGTGGCAGTAAGCTGAACCTGGGCCCTGCAAGTGAGAATTAGGATTGTGGAGACTCTCCTTGTGTCTATTATTCCATCTCTGACCAAGGAGTTTACTGCCACACCCGTTGGTAACCCTTTAGGGTTTTGCTGTTGCCCTTAGCAACAGCATTTCGGGTTCTCTACGTATTAAAACACAACATCTTGCTTTTTCCATCTGAGCATTTCTAATACTAGGGAGACACCCAGTTTCTTAGCCTCTGGGCTTCTCTGTTCACTCTGTGTTGGTTTTGTTACCCTATCACCTTCTGTGTACGTTATGTCATATTTCCCAGTCTGTCTGTGAGTTCATTTGTTTTGCATCCCTCTCTGTTCAGACACCAGTACATTCCTGCAGGCACTGGTGTGTATAACAGTTCAAACACCAGTACATTCCTGCAGGCACTGGTGCGCATAACAGATTGTCTACCTGGTGATCTCGAGGATTAGATCTCTTTAATTTATCAAGATCTTTGGAGACTAAGTCCACAAAGATCTTAACTGGTGGACAAATTGTCATATCTGGGAAAAAGGTTGATTTCTTTTTCAATTTGGGTTGTGACTGAATAGATTCTATTTCTGATTCATTTTCGGTACATAATTCTTCTAATATGGAAATGGCCCGTTGATCTACATTTGATAGTGTGGGATCCATTTGACTAATCGAGACAGATTCATTAGTATCAGTGGTTATGGGGATATTATTTTGTCTGAAGAATTTTTTGAGAAGTAATTTCCGTGAAAATAAATTTAAATCCTTTTCGCATTCAAAGCGATCGAATTTGCTTGATGGCGAAAATGATAAACCTTTATTAAGGAGTTCTACTTGTTCTGGAGTTAAAGTTCTATTGGATAGATTTATTATCCTTAATAAGTCCATAGGTAGAACTTTCATTTCCTGTAGTTGCGTCTTTCCCGTGGCTCTTCTCTCCAGTCTCTCTCTTCTCTTTTTCTTCTTGTTCCCCTGTCCCCTCCTGATCCTCTTGGGTTTGTACCTGGCTTGGAGTATCTGGGGGTTTGTCCTAAAAAAACCCTTTCTCTCTGGAAGTTACCCACAATGGTACCCTCTCCTTCTGATGACTCCACATCCGATGTGGTGTAATTGAGTTGCTGATCCATCTCTGGTTTATTGGATCTGATTTTCCATTTAAAGACTCTGTTGTTAGAATAGTCATTTTTGTCTCTCTGCATTTTATTTCGTTTCCTTTCCATGATCATGTTTTCATATTGTTCTATTTCTTTTTTATGTTTCTCATATGTAAGTTGAAATTTTTCCAGATTTTCATGTTTCTTTAGTTTTTCACCTAAAGTGTTGATTTCTTGATTGCATTTTGCTAGAGTTATTTCATCGTGTTTAATGAGGATGCCTATTAAATCTAAAGAACACTGAGTGAGTACTTTCTCCCAAGCTTCTTTTAGGGTTTCATTAGCTAGATCATATGCTGGAAAAAAGTTTTGGTCTGAGACTTCTTGGAATGATACCAAGTTTGAGATAGTTCTCAAAGGTGGCTTTATTCCACCAGGTTCTTGTTTGTTTCATCAGGGTTTGTTTGAGGATTATTAAATCATTGTACCAATCATCAGATGCTGAGTCATTTTCCATATTTATATCCCCAAAAACACTCTCCATATAGTTCCTCAATTTCTCCCTTCTTTCATCCAGTTCATGACTTATGCTAAAATTAGACATGTCGTATGCTTTGCTTCCGGTTGTCATTCGATATATCTATTTCCAGAGATAATTCTTAGTTTCCAGAATACCGTGCTAACAGAAGGAAGGGTTGTGATATACAACCTATAGTATGTCTTGTATTCAAGAAAAGGGGGTAAAGGGGGAGGGGATTTTCTGTTGCACTGGAAAAATGATACCTTACCTAAACAGGTAGTATAGGGAGGCCCCTTTTTTTTTAAATGGAAATATAATTATTTAATTCTCAAGTGGGGGTGCGACCACAGATCGTATATGGTACAAGCGCAAGCAGAAAGAAAAAAGACGATCTGTTAGGTGGTGCACTGGGTTTTAAAATTTAACTTTTATTTGCTGTCCTAAAACATGATTGATCTATCATACTAGATCGAAAAACACTATGCGAAATATTACAAACATATATGTGAAAAGATTACGACAATGTGAGACGATACAAAGAAGAATAAATATAAAAAAGAATTAAAACAGCCTGGGTGTCTTTACTGTGTCTGTGTATTATGTATTTATTATATCCTTTTATTGGTAATTTATTAAATAATAATGCTGAATGTGTTACTAAGTATGTTCAAACTAATGTTTCTTATTGAAGCTCAGCTCTGGTTCTTGGCAGTCAGCCAGATCACATTATGAAACAATGTTTGCTACAGCAGAATGATACTTTTACTGATAGCATCTAAATTAGAAGGGGAGCATGCATAGATTATGTTCTGCACTGTGTCTTTCAGTGTGCAACTTCTATGATTTAGTATAAGTGCTGTTATCATGCAGCAATCATGGAGTGTAATTCAATACTGACAGCTTGCTTGTATCGGCCGTGGTATCTGCGGTTAGGCAACCTTCATTTTCACTAATTCTCTCCAGTGGCCCGCAAGGTGTCAATTTATATTAATGCCTTATAGCAGACCTGGGGATATTAGCGCTTTTAATCCCCTGTCTGCTACTATAATGTGTGTGCACATTATATATATGTGATCAGATAGGCACTGAGGCTCCTTCTATATGCCATTAGTGCAGCGATGTTAATCAGGGGTACTTTGATGTAAGTCCGTGTTGAGATAGATCGATTTATAGGGCTACCAATGGTGTTTCAATACACTGTAATTATAATGCATTAATTGCCCCCGTATCGGTCTAACTTAGAGTGTACTCATATTTGATTCTCTTACTATAATGTAGAGAATCTGTTTGCATATATAATTGAGGCAAATCAAATTACTGGACAGATGGTAATAATATAATCCAATGTTAATCTCTTTATAGAGTACACTAATCAATGAAAGCATTTTATTATCCTAGTAAGTGCCTCTCAAAGTTTGCATTCTCCATAATTTAATAATTCCATCAGGAGTGCACAACTAGTTAATATATCCAAAAGTATTTCCACTTTATTAGTACCCAGATCTTATGGATATATAGTATCTGGTGATATAATACTATATGCAGCACCACTGTATACAGGTTCTATATGGACAGGTAGTGTCACTTCTTAATATGACTTCCACTGAGCATTCATATACATTCTAGTTTCACTACACTGAATTGAACCATGTGATCTATTGTTCCAATACTGTGCTTTCTGCCTATAGTATGCACTATTTCTGGCTGAGCATTAATAGTACTGAGTTTAAAAGTAACACATTCAATTTAAATAAAGCACAGTAGGACACCAGGCTGGAGTCCTACGTACGTTTCGCATACAGGCTTTATCGAGGTAACCGGAAGCAGCCTCCGACTGTCCTTTTTAAAGTACCCGCTACCAATCATTGTGCGTCTCGGAGTTTCAAAATTAAATGAGCCCCAAAGTCCGTTGAGATCCATGATCTCTTTGTGTATTAGTTGCCCTGCATATTAATTAGATAAGTACTCCTGGAGAGGTCCTAATATCCCCTTCACTGATGGTACCTTCAGGCTCCAATCCACGTCTCTGTAATCATATGAGCCGCATTTTGTAAGGCTGAGATCGGGATGCATTAAACTGATCTTTTTTCCATTTTATGAAGTCAGTACTGTTTATCACTCATGATGACAGATGTTTTCACATCATGGCAATCCGTGCTGTATTCACATGAGACTATAGTATTATTATACAGAGATGCATGTATTGGATAGATTGATTATATATCCAATATTTAATGGCCCCAGGAATTTACTGTTAGTTGCTATTTATAATTATCTGATACTCCATTATAATAAGAATACCTGATATTTTTACCTTTGTATAATTAAAAATAAATTTTTATGATATTACTGTTCTATCACAATATTTTTCTATATTAAACACCATGTAATTGTGTTTTATCCATGCGTGACCTAAAAGTGAAAATGATGTGTTTATGTGAATTCAAGTATAATATAGAAAGTGAAAATAAAAATAAAATACAATAAAGTGTGTTATTAAAATAAATTGAATTAAAACCATTATGCTGGTAGTGCATTGTCTGAAACGGGTTCTGAGTTAGAAAGTGAAGTAATTATGAATGATTAATTTAAAAGTTATATATGATAGTGATATACATGAAATGTGCCCAAAATGTGTATTGTTGTATGTGGAAAAGAAGAAGAAAGAAAAAGCTGAAACCTTAAAAATTACAACAAACAGCAAACAAACAAACAAACAAACAAACCAACCCCCAAATAGGTGAGCAAATGTGTTGTATAAATAAAATAAAATAAAATAAAAAGAGAAAAATTGTTTTTAGACATATATTATCGGTATTAAATATATTGATTATATCTAAATTAAATCAAAATTAATACTATCAAAAAATTGATTGAATATATAGAATCTCCTCTCCCGAGACTGTATACATGCTCCTTATTTGGTCAGAAAATCCATGTTGTTAGGTGTGGTATCACTTTTTTGTCAAATAATCCATGCCCACTCATGTATCAAAAGTAGAATGATCTATATTTGGAGTAATAATCATCTGTCCATCCGTCTATAGAGTGATTAGATCCCAGTACAGGCTCCTAACTCCGATCATGCTTCTAAAAGATGATTAATAATAATGGAAAAAATCCCTCTTTCATAGAAAATACTGTACATGTCTTATCCCAGATCCCTACCATCTCATAGAAACACCAATCTATCTCAACACGGACTTACATCAAAGTACCCCTGATTAACATCACTGCACTAATGGCATATAGAATAATCCTCAGTGCCTATCTGATCACATATATATAACGTGCACACACATTATAGTAGCAGACAGGGGATTAAAAGCGCTAATATCCCCAGGTCTGCTATAAGGCATTAATATAAACTGACACCTTGCGGGCCACTGGAGAGAATTAGTGAAAATGAAGGTTGCCTAACCGCAGATACCACGGCCGATACAAGCAAGCTGTCAGTATTGAATTACACTCCATGATTGCTGCATGATAACAGCACTTATACTAAATCAGAGAAGTTGCACACTGAAAGACACAGTGCAGAACATAATCTATGCATGCTCCCCTTCTAACTTAGATGCTATCAGTAAAAGTATCATTCTGCTGTAGCAAACATTGTTTCATAATGTGATCTGGCTGACTGCCAAGAACCAGAGCTGAGCTTCAATAAGAAACATTAGTTTGAACATACTTAGTAACACATTCAGCATTATTATTTAATAAATTACCAATAAAAGGATATCATAAATACATAATACACAGACACAGTAAAGACACCCAGGCTGTTTTAATTCTTTTTTATATTTATTCTTCTTTGTATCGTCTCACATTGTCGTAATCTTTTCACATATATGTTTGTAATATTTCGCATAGTGTTTTTCGATCTAGTATGATAGATCAATCATGTTTTAGGACAGCAAATAAAAGTTAAATTTTAAAACCCAGTGCACCACCTAACAGATCGTCTTTTTCTTTCTGCTTGCGCAGACTGGGAACTGTACAGCATACAGCGACTGTGTGACAGACTTCACTAGGACAAAGGAACTAGGGAGTATAACCAGCAACAGGGACTGGACAGAGTTCCTAATGAAAGGCAGAGAGACCAATCAAAGGAGTAATCAGACTGGAGTCAGGTAACAAAGTATTCTAAACCAGTGAATTGCTGCACAGAGCAGCCAGTATCCAAGTTGCTAGGCCACAGCTGGACTGCAAACAGGAATGAGTCACAGTGGCAACTAATATCACATACAGTACAATAATAATACAATGAAAAATAAAGAATAGAATGTCCACTGACAATAAGGAGTGGTTCTCAGACTCCCAGCGACATGCTTGAAGAGAGTCAAAATATATCACTTGAATAATAAAAGTGCATAATGTTACAAACTAATTCTTTCAAAGTGATCATTTTGAAAGAATTAGTGTGTAACATTATGAACTTTTATTATACAAGTTATACACATTGTTATGTCTCCATGTATGTTATTTAGCCTACTGTATATTCATTTTTAGTGAACTATATTTAATTAAAATAGTGTTATTTTTCCCATGTACTTGCTGTTTTTCGTATTTATTGTACTGTTTGTGTTTTGATTATAACTTCCCTGTACAGTGTATTAACACTTTGTGGCACTATATAACTAAATAACTACATAAATAAATAAATAAATAAATAAATAAATAAAGGAATAACATCTACACTGCTCAGTCTCATTATGCAGATCTTGAGCATATATTATTGAAAGGTTATTTTTTTTATTAGGGTTGGTTTTCAGCTGATTCATTCCATTGTCTGCAATAGGCATAGTTACAAATGATCATAATACACTATATATACCCAGGTAATTGTTATGCATGCATTTCCACTGAAATAATGACTGCTGTTGTTGTTGTCCCAGTTTATTGGAATACTCTCTCTAAACACAGATCTAGAAAACTGCCTGTATCATATACACTTGGGAGCCGATACAGAGTAAGCACTATTCCAGTTTGGCATAGTTTGAGAGATTTTGCATAGTGCATGCCCAGAATGTGAAGGAGGAAATGTGTGATGTAAAGTCAAGTGCTTTTTGTATACATTGACACTTACAAACAGAGAGAATGGTAGAAGCATCCCCACATACTGTGGTCAATGAACAGAAAGAACATACAATCTGCACCAGATTCAGGTTAGGTGCAAATACAACATGATGATGATGACTAAAGTCAACACGACCTCATCAACTCCCTTCGGATAATTGCCTATTCATCTGGACATCTGGCAATACTGCCATTATTGAGCATATCCTAATCAACCAATTGAGCAATCAAATGTTTGTGCTACCTTATAGCATGAAGTAAAGCATTTGGACAGGTAAGCTAATGTTTTTTTCTTTGTACTCATTTGCTAGTGCATGTGTCTTGCCAGCTAAATGATTGTCTGCAAACATCAATCATGAAACAATTTTGCTCTCATTGCATATTGCTACACCTGTTGTCAGGTCTTTTATTCAGAAATTTGTTGCACCTCATATTTTGAAAAGTAATTTTTTTCAGATTCCTTTTTGAAAACACAAAATGTCACCCCTGCTAGAATGTAACAAGAAAGTAATTGTTCAGTTCTTTCTCAAAAGTTGTATACTCATTTAGAAGAGGTGGACTCCTTCCTGTGCTCCTTCCTGTGCTGAATTTAGAAGGCAATGCAAATGCAGCTGTGCTGCATACTCAGAAATACATGCAGATCTTTGCCTGTATTCAGAGTTGGCCGCATCTATATGGCTGCACCACCCCCATCCATCCACTTGTGAAAGTAGCTGTTTTCAGCCCTGTCATTGGTGTAAGAGATCCATCTGAAATCACATTTTATTTTCCAGCCTCACTAGGTGTAAGACGTCGTGAGTATAATATGGGACTGAGGGGTCTATTTACTAAGCCTTGAATGGAGGTAAAGTGGACGGAGATAATGTACCAGCCAATCAGCTCCTAACTGCCATGTCACATGCTGGGTTTGACAAATGGCAGTCAGAAGCTGATTGGCTGGTACTTTATCTCCATCCACTTTACCTCCAGCTAAAGATTAGTAAATAGACCTCTGAATCTGCATATAAACCTACAGAATGCGTATGCAATTTCTATGAATATATGAATAGAAAATGCGTATATGCTAAGTAAATGTACATCTTATGCACATACTCTACTTAAAGCCCCAAAAGTTATGCTATTACATTTGCTATTATTTTATATTTATTAACCTGAGTAAAATGCTTTTTCAAATATTTGTTTCTTTTATTGTTTTCATTTCAATATCTTGGTACAGTGCCAAATTTCTATTCCAGCACAAGCAACATCTTTACAAAGAACATAAGTTCAGCATGTAATAGATGGGTTTTTTTTTAAAGAATTTGTGTAGAAAATAATGATCTATTCAGTTTTTTTCCTGCATGGCCTAACACAGCATCTTATTTCTCACATTATTATCATACTTCAATTAATTTGATGTCATGTAAATCTAATCTAATATTTCTATGTAACCTTAACAACACAACAAGCTGGCAACTGTCATATGATCTTAAAAGAAATCTACCTTTCTTTGTTGGGTTCATGCAAACAACTGTATGCCTGTTAATTTGCATGTGTTATCATGCTAATTAACTAGCAAATATGTTTGACTAAACAATGCTTTAAATACTGTAGGATTAATTTAATCAAACATTTAATGGCCCTATAATTAATCTTGAGTCTGTTAATGAACCAAGAGCCTCAGTTCCGGATTAATTTGATTTACAATGCTGGCTTGACTTGAAATTGAACAAATGGAGAGCTTGATACTCAACTGGCATATTTTAATTACAGAGTGACCAATTGCTCTCAGCAGTGTTTAAGTAGCAGGGTTTTCGTTCTAAAGTAATTGTGATAAAATGTTTGTTTATTGTGCACCTACTTTGCTGTATTTGTTTAAACATTCCAGCAATTATCAGTATGTTGTGTACAGTATTATGATTCATGCTAAGGTTCTGCCAAGTTTTAAAATTCTCCATTTACAATTATGTGTATTATTTTCTTTTCTGTTTTCTTTATTTTGACATGTAGTTCTCTTATAGCCTAGGGTTTATTAAATCTACTGTTTACTTAACTACTTAACTTTGTGAATTTTGGTCAGATCATTCTGGCTTTCAGATTTTTTATGTTTCCCATAATGGGGAATGCATCGATGCAAACAAACTGATCGATCGGGTTTATTTTGGAAATATGACACAATGTAGCATTGTGCTGCATCCGCTCTATCTACTCATATACTACAAAAATCATGCAAAATGTGTTGGTGAAAAGTAATACAAAAGTATATGTAAAAGTGAAAACTAGTAACACATTTAATACACCACATACAACAACCAGAAAGCAGAGTCATATACTTTTCAATGAAACCATTAAATTGCTTTGAATCCTAAATAAGGTAGAATATTTCTAAATTTGCAGAAGTAAATTGTCAAAAGTTATATATGTGTACTGTTTACAGTGAAATAGTTACCATCAGATTTTATAGAGTGTCGATCAATGTTGGTGGAACCGAAGACAAAATGAGTGAGGTTTGCAAGTTTTATCAATTGGAGCAATGTTCTAAATATATTTTTATATTTACCAATCAGGAACAAGACAGTCCAGTGGTTGTAAGCACGTTTATATTTACTGTGATGCTGAAACTACCTGTCAATATCCTATTATATGTATATTTGTAAATATAATACAGACACTTTATGTTTTTTAAAGGTCTGTTTGATTAGAGTTTGTAATGGTCACTAGAAGCACAAGGCTAATAATGGTTTTTATCATTAGTAGCCCCTTTTTCACTAGAACTTATTGAACTTATAAAGAAGTCAGTTGCCCTGGGTTTTGTGGATGTTTCAGTAGTCACTAATAAATATGGTGACAACTAGTTATCAACAAAAGAGCAAAGAAGCTCATATTTGCCTTATCTAAAAGTGACAAAGTGGTACAAAAACAGATGACAAAAACAACGAAGTCAGAACAAGTACTCAGATCAGAGTGGGCTGCAAAGATCAATGGTCAACACCTTAGTGAAGAGCAGCAAGCAACTAAAACTGTGGTTTTAGTGATGCCAGGATATTTATAAGCATTGTAGCCTCAAAATGAGCTTGACTATGAACTTGACTATCCACAACTCCACACATATCTTTCTGGATTAAATTCTGGACAAAATTCAACATCCCTCCCAAATAGGACATGAATTGTCACTGACTACTAAGAAGATACCCTTCAAGAAAATATTCTATGGAACAGCTAAAAAAAATCTTCTACATGTCTGCGTGTTTCAGGTTTGGAAGTGGAGTGGTGATAAAACAACTTGTAGCCATCAGATTACCAGAATGTTCACTATTCAGAACCATTGAAGCTTTAATTCAGTGGTTAAAAACTTTTTCTTCTAGAAATATCACATGATACTTTAAGGAAATCTACATTTATATAAGTGCCAAACTATGTGATAAGTAACCTGTGTTAGTGTTAACCCTAAAATCTGATCTTTTAAGTACATAGTACTTGAGAAAAGTGCTCTAACACTGTGAAAGCAGACTAAAAGATAGTTAGTGCAGAAGCACTGTAGTATTATTCAGCTACTGTCCATGGTCCTGAAAGAAGAAATTGTTTTTACAGTATATTACTTTAGATCAGACAATATTGTTTAAAAATTAACCGTTTTCTATGTTATTATTGCAATTTTTACAAAACAAATTATGTTTGAGACAATAGTGTGTTAAATTTTATTATATCTTCTATATTAGAGATAAACAAGATTTTAATTTAAATAATGTTTTATGTTGCTGCTGAAAGGCAAAGAGAGTAGTGGCTAATCAATCTTTTCCATTGGCTTATCAATCTTTTCCATACATGATCAATTGTGTTTGGCTAACATTATAACCTTAACCCTCCATGTATTAGAAAATGTATTTTAGTGGACCACTTAAAAATTGAAATATGATGGACTAATGCAGTGCTCATAAAATATATTTGCATATTTATTGCATTAATGTGCCCTCTGGTAATAGGGAGCAGTATTCCCCCCTCCCCCTTCAATACATCACTTTCAACTAAATAAATACACATTAACTAATTCCCACTGCCTACACTTTAGGGAGTACAACTCCATGTTGAAAAGGCAGAGGCTGAGTCTCACTATTACAGGAGGATCCAGTGCTGTGTCATTCTATGTTATAGTGGAATCAGCGTGGTCTGTCATACTCCAGTGCTGGTTGTAGCTTTTTCAGGGTTACTGCATGCTTAGCTGTAATCAGATTTTGTTGAGTGTGGTGTTGCTTGGTCAAGCAAGACAGACTGACAAATGGGTTTACTAGGAACTAGAAATTGACCAAAACAAAAACAAAAAGAAAATACACTAGATTCACTAGATCAAAATAATTTGTATGAATTTCAGCTTTGGCGTTTATCAATCTTACATTACTTTGTCAAGCTAATCGTGGTAGAAAGCACTGTGGACATACATGCTGGGCACTATGATCCAGGGAGGTCTGTCCTGCAATCTGTATTATTGTACATGTGGCTACAGAAATCTTAGAACAGAGATACTCCGTGAGGCTGTAGTAGTGTGACATGATGGAGACACAAGTATCTTACTTGGCTTCAGAGAGACCTGCAATATAAAGCTGTTCCAACAACTCTGCTCCACCAACTGCAAGCAGCTTATACTCACCAGCTTGAGAGCTGTATAGGACCCTACTGCACTGAGGTTTTGATCCATGAGAACCAGTGTCTATACAACAGTGAGTATGACTGTGCCTGTTATACTTCCATAAACTAACACCACTGGGTAATTAACTGGGCTGTACATAGTTCAAGACATACACTGGAGGGCGGGACTATATATAAAGGTGTGCTATAATGATAGAAATCCCACTGGCATGATTAGACACATCAGATCACATGACCATGCAATTTTGTCCAATGATTGCTCACCTGAACTACTTCCAACTGTCACCAAAAACCCATTACAAAGCCACAGCTGTATTACTCCACAGCTGTAAACACTAGCATCATTCAAAGAAACACTACTCACAAAAAATAAACACATTGCTGCCTCACTGACAGAAGCACATTTCTGCCTCACTGACAGCAGCAGATCACTGCCTCACTGACAGCAGCACATGCCTGTCTCACTGACAGCAGCACATCCCTGCCTCACTGACAGCAGCACATCACAACCTTACTGACAGCAGCACATCCCTGCCTCACTGACAGCAGCACATCCCTGCCTCACTGAAAACAGCACATCCCTGCCTCCTGATAGTAGCACATCACTGCCTCGCTGACAGCAGCACAGTGCTGCCTCGCTGACAGCAACACATCACTGCCTCACTAACAGAAGCCCATTGCCAACTCACTGACAGCAGCACATTGCAGCCCGACTGACAGCAGCACATCACTGCCTCACTGGCAGCAGCAAATCACTGCCATATTAATAACAGCAAATCACTGCACCTACTGACAGTAGCTCACCACTACCTCACTGACAGCAGCAGATCACTGCCTCACTGACAGCAGTACATCACTGCCTTGCTGACAGCAGTACACCACTGCTTCGCTGACAGCAGCACGTCATTGCCTCACTGACAGCAGCACATCACTGCTTCGCTGACAGCAGCACATCCCCACCTCACTAACAGCAGCACATAACTGCCTCACATGCTGACAGCAGCACATAACTGCCTCACTGACAACTACACCTACTGACAGCAACACACTACTGCCTCACTGACAGCAGCACATCACCACCTCACTGACAGCAGCGCATCCCTCAATGACAGCAGCACATCCCAACCTCACTGACAGCATCACATAACTGCCTCACCTACTGACAGCAGCACATCACTGCACCTACCGTCAGCAGCACATCACTGCCTCACTGACAGATACACATTTCTCACAGAATTTTTTTTACATCATAACTTACAAGACCTGACGTCAATCCACATCAAATATGACTGCTGCTTTGGGTGGTTGAACACACTCAGCATCATATATGGTTGAGCTTGAATAAGCATCACACTGATTTGAAAAGTTGCTGTTTGCACAATAAATGCATTGGTTTATTGCACAGGTTCTCAAACTCGATCCTCAGGACCCCACACGGTGCATGGTTTACAGGTAACCCAGCAGGTGCACAGGTGTATTAATTATTTAGTGACACGTTTTAAAAGGTACACAAGTGTAGATAATTATTTCACTTGTGATCGTGTGAGGAATCCTGCAAAACATGCACTGTGTGGAGCCCTGAGAACCAAGGCCCTCATTCCGAGTTGATTGCTCGCTAGCTACTTTTAGCAGCCGTGCAAACGCATAGTCGCCGCCCACGGGGGAGTGGATTTTAGCAAAGCAGGAGTGCGAACACCTGTGCAGCAGTGCACCTGCAAACACATTTTGTGCAAAGCAAGACCAGCCCTGTAGTTACTTATTCTGTGCGATGATTGCTGCGATCAGTGACACAGTAATGATGTCAGATACCCGCCCAGCAAAGGCCCGGCCATGCCTGCATTTTTCCAAACACTCCCAGAAAACGGTCAGTTGACACCCAGAAACTTCCACTTCCTGTCAATCTCCTTGCATCTGCCAGTGCGACTGAAAGCGTAGCTAGAACCTGTGCAAAACCACGATGCTCGTTGTACCCGTATGCCACGTGTGCACATTGCGGTGCATACATATGCGCAGATTTGCCGTTTTTTTAACTGATCGCTACGCAGCGAACAACGGCAGCTAGCGATCAACTCGGAATGAGGGCCCAAGTTTCAGAACCTGTGGTTTATTGCATCAAATCTGACTAACTAATCCTTATTAAGAACAATGGACTCTAGCACCTGGACTTTAATGTTCTTATTAGTATTATTTATAAATGAAGTCACTGACTGGACACATACTTTATCTATTTATATCTACAGTATCTGAGTGGCATTGGCTACTGTAGATAGTATGCGTGTGTGTGTGTGTGTGTGTGTGTGTGTGTGTGTGTGTGTGTGTGTGTGAATATATATATAAAATAGTATCAATGCACACTCTTCCCTTGTAAATTTATAGTGCTCCTCACAGTCTTTTCCAATAGGACCAGAAAACACAAGTAATAAAGTGAGCAATGAGCAATTTTCTAAAGTAGATGGAGTGCCCTTAATCAATACAATTTAATTTGGGTTGGGGTCATGTTACCGGCGGCTGGGATCCCGGCAGTCAGCATTCCGACGCCAGGATCCTGACCGCAGAATGCCGGCAGTAGGGCTGAGTGGAACAAAGCTCCTTGCGGACTTGGTGGCGAGCTTCACTCACCATAGGTTCTATTCCCACTCTATGGGTGTCATAAACACCACGGGAGGGAATAGTCCCTACTAGTCAGCATGCCGACTGTCAGTATATTCATTGTTTGGGATGCAGGGGGAGGTTATGTAACATACACATAACCACATCCCTTTTATATATATGTATATATATATAATTTGGAAGCAGAGAGCGCTATAACTACAAATGCAATTGTCCACAGAGAAGTCCATATGTGGTTTAAAAGACAAGCGTCTGAGTGTTCAAATGTATTCCTACAGGACTTTATTAGAAACCCAGCCTGGGGCAGTTGTTAGATGGAATTTTATGCCACCGCTTGGGTATACTCAGCCAGGTGTTTTCCTGGAAGATACCCTCACACCAAAGCAGACACCCAAAATACGGCACCAAAGGCCATTGATTAATTGAATTTCTGACGTTTTTTCATGACATTCAGTAAAAAATACACAATGGAAAAGATTTTTAAATCATAAAAAGGTGTTTTATAAGAAACCAATGTTACAACTGGACAGGTATAATCAAGTGCCACCAACCACCCTAGGGTGTGAGCTCAGTGGTGGAAACTCCCAATGCAAACAATGGGTCCAATCACCTTTACAACCCTATGCATTTTGTCCTTTGCATAGGACTTCTTCAGGTGTAAAATCTTTAAAAAAAATTAGATGAAAGGGTGTCATAAAGATTCAGACATTATATTATTTTATGGTGGAGGGCAAAGATAATTTTAACACATACCTATGATAGGGTAGATAACTGTAGTTTCCACCAACCAAAAATGTCTATCCTTAGTAAAATTTATATAGCCTAAATAGAAGGGATGGATAATGATCTGGATATGGGCGCAACATAATGCTGTGATAATGTTTTAAATAAAGAGTGCACTACACCCATTCTAATTATGTGGGTGTATGAACCATATAAATATTGAAATGTATTATTAAATGGATGTAACATCATTTAAACCTAGAGTCCCTGGATGGATGTACAGATCACCCCTAACTGGACAGATCACCCCTTATCAGATACATCACCAGATGACATACAGAGTACCCCTGGACTGATACTGATGGGAGTTGGACACACCAGCCCCTGGATGCATACTGTGTTTTTAACTTTGGGTCAGAGCCCCTGGATGTATATGGACAGATCACCCCTTGTCAGATACACCACCAGGCAACAGACAGATCAGCCCTGGACTAATACTGTGGACACACTAGGACACAGCAGCCCCTGGATGTACACACAGTACTGTTTTAACACTGGGGCAGAGACACTGAATGTATATGGAGTATGGACAGATCACCCCATGTCATATAGACCACTTAATTACAGACAGAGCACCTCTGGACTGATACACCAGCCCTACAGCAGCCAGCACCCCAACACCCATACCCCATTCACACAACACAGCACTGAGATGGACATGTCTGTTCAGTGCACTCTACACAGACGGAGAGAAAATGGCACTGATTACCGGGACCTTTATAGAATACAAAACCCAGCAAGAATCCAAAAGTGGGATGATGACATTTTGTATAATTTTGGGATCCGAGCCAGGCAGGAGATCCAGACTCGGATTGTGAAGTTCGGGTGGGTTGGAGAACCGGAACTGCTCACCTTTGATATATATATATATATATATACAGTATATATATATATATATATATATATATATATATATACACACATATATATATATATATATATATATATACATACATACATACTATAGATGAACTTCCTGTGTGTGTTATGAGTAGTGCAACTACTAGCAAATTACAGCTCTTACTGGAAAATGTAAAAATAGAGCACTTCAAAGTCGGGTCTGGGACTCCACGTCGACAACAAAAAGGTCGACACACCTTAGGTCAACACCAATTGGTCGACACACCTTAGGTCGACATGGACAAAAGGTCAACATGGACAAAAGGTTGACAGGAACAAGGTCGACATGGAAAAAGGTCGACATGAGTTTTTTATGTTTTTTTGGTGTCGTTTTCTTCGTAGAGTGACCGGGAACCCCAATTAGTGCACCGCGTCCCCTCGCATGGTGCCTTCACTTTGCTCGGCACAGATTACCGTTCCAATCGTAGTCCACGTGGATCGTTAAGTATGAAAAGGTTCCAAAAAAGAAAAAAATTGTGAAAAACTTATGTCGACCTTTTTCCATGTCGACCTTGTTCCTGTCGACCTTTTGTCCATGTTGACCTTTTGTCCATGTCGACCTAAGGTGTGTTGACCAATTGGCATCGACCCAAGGTGTGTTGACCTTTTTGTTGTCGACCTGGAGTCCGGATACCTTCAAAGTCTTGCCAACTATTATTGTTTACATTACAATATACTTTAGATAATAACAATTCTTCACTGTAATCTAATGCTCTTTGGAGCATCAATAACATCCTAATTATGTCATGATTGTAACTGGCATTAAGGATGTTTTTATTTCATGTTCATTTGTTTCTACATTGTAATATTTATTAAATTGGTACCTCACCATATGATCTGTCCTTGGATAGTGCAATGGGCAGGCCATTTACATTGGCTGATTTCAGAGGTCTGTTATCTCTGCACATGTGTAAAATGTAAGTTGTTTTGTAGGTTAACCAGAACCCCCTAAACCAGAATGCCCTCTGGTTTATAATGTCTCTACTCCTTGAAGCACGTCTTGTTATAGTTGTGCATAGCGGTGTTTGGGATCCCGGCGGTCAGAATACATGCGCCGGAATCCCAACAGCCGGAATCCCGAATGTAAGTGTGCCGGGTAGGTTTAAGGTAAGGCTGTTGGGGGAAGGTTAGGGTTAGGCTGTGAGGGGAGGGTTAGGTTTAGGCTGCAGGGGGAGGGTTAGGCTGCGGGAGGAGGGTTAGGCTTGGGGGGACGGGGCAGGGGAGGGTTAGCGTAGGCTGCAGGGAGGGAGGGTTAGGATTAGGGTTAGTTTACTCAAGCACCCCAGTCAGGATTTCATGCTGTTGGGATGCCTGTGTCAGTATTCTGACCGCTGGCATCCTGACTTTCGGTATCCCATACCCAACCCGTTAGCATCATATAACATGACAATGTTATTCATGTTAATATGCTAAGCCATTCTCTTGCCTAAATAAATGGAGCAATAGTTCTTAAGTATGTAGATCAGAATATATGCAGCAGGTCTGTAGTTTTACAGCCTTGTAACTGACCGCTACTCAGTGCTTTAAATAATCAGTATGGAGATGTAATAATTTTTTTACAGTATGCGTCTTCCTTTTGTTTCTGGTTTTTAATCTCTCTTATAACTTTGTTAATATTAATAATAACTTTAGAATGTTACAACTTGTGAAAGTAACTAGATTACCTTTCCCAACTACAATTTAATTGTTTCTAGTAAGTAATTTTAGTGCTGTTCAATTTAGTTAATTAGCTTTTATTAGTGAACAAAGCTGTATATTCACCATATTTAGTTTCTTATAATTACTCTCCAGTTTAATATTTAAGTGGATCTTTCAAACTTAATGGATTACATGATATACACAAAGCTATAAACATAATGATGACATAATTGCCAAATAAAGATTGGATGTAAGCCAATTTATTGCAATTGACCATATACTGTAGTATAAAGTATACAGTATATGTAAGCAGACTGGCCTAACACACGCTGTGATATAGTCTAGATGCCAAATTAGTAGAATGAAGTCATCAAACAGATTTGATTTCTGTGACTACTGTAGTTTTCCTGCTGCTTCCTTTAGGCCAAAAGATTGATAATCAGATTTAATCTTTGGCCTTAATTAACTTGTACAGTAGTTGCCCTTATTAAATTGGATGTAAAATAAAAAATGAACTGTATCAAAGATGCCCTTGCTAAAGTCTGATTTATTTTTTCTACTGGATTACTACTTCATTAAACGAAAAGGCTCAAAAAATATCAGCTACCCTCCCCTGAGCCATGTATAATTAAAACCAAGGATGAGACTTTCAGCAACTTGTTTAATCACAGTACAGAGAAAGAAGGTAATTTCTAAACTGTGTGGGCATAATTAGTGTAAATTCCATCTTTAGTCTTAGTTAATCATGGTTGCAGGGTTTTAAATTAGGAATACAGAAACTTAAGTTTGTACAACATCTGGGTCAAAATAACATTTTATTTTAGTATATAAACTATTTAAACTTGAAAAATATATACATGTTTAATTTATACAGTATATGTTTTCTATATTATTATTATTTTTAATATTATTATTATTATTATTATTATTATTATGTTACTGTGTTATTAGTGCATCCAGGTTTGTCTTTGATTTTGGATTTAAATATATAAATCACATTTTTACATACTATTTTGCTTATTTTGTTGCATAGAAAAACACCCAACAAAACCTGGACACCATTTAACCTTAAATTGTTCAGTAGGCCAACATTCTGCACATATACAATCTTGTCCCTGAGGCTGATATCGGGAGGACAATTGATTTGCAGATACTATTTGTGTATACCTATGAATGCACACATATTAGAAATCCCTGACAAATGCTTCTATCCAGTTTGTTCATAATTTTCACCTCATAGTTTCTCAGCAATGACTTCTATCTCAGAATCTCCTAGGTCTCCTTTTATAACCATATTTTTGACAGAAGATAAATAGTAGTAATACGCCGCACAATTCAACCAAATGTTATTTAGATGTAATATGTGAAGTTCATGCCAGAAACATTGGGTCTGATTTAGAGGTGTACGCAAGTCATACTTGCCTACTCTCCCAGATTTGCCGGGATGCTCCCAAAAATTGGGGGGAGCTCCTATCTTCCCCCTGAAGAGTGGGCAAGTCTTCCGGATTGCCACCACCCACGCATCTGCACACAACCACGCCCCCTCCCCACACTCTGAAGGAGCCGATGACGTGATTCGTGGAGAATTACGTCAGCATGGCCCTGCCCCCTGCCAAACAATGAGGGGTAATCTTGGCATTGTGTAGCAGGGCGTGGCCACAGTGACGTGATTTTGCCATCACACCTCTCTCTGTACCCTTTGCATCATCACGCCTGCCGGCATGAACCCTATATGCTCCCGGGGAGGCAGCTAGATGGTCAGCAAGTATGATGCAAGTGGTGTTGGTGCTGCATCTTTGGCAGCAGCAAATCTGAGAAGTAATGTTACTGCAGCAGGAGATGTATTTTGTTAAATGATGTCCACTGCCGATTTACAGATCCACTGCATGCATACAAAGACGCATTATCATATCATCATTGGCAACATCTGTATATTTGTGCAACCCTAAGGTTGCTCAGAATGTCCTGCTGCCAGGTCCAATGTGGCTGCATCTGACGATGCAGTCACTGGCTTTGGTACACCCTGAAAACAGAGGCAACATGCTTATATTTTCTGAAATGTGCCCCCTTCCCACTCCCAAATGCCTTCAGCCTGTCAATCAGGTTTAGCTTCCCTCACACTGTGATCAGAGCCACAGTCCCAGCGCAGCATATGCGCACTGTGGCTCCGGCCCATGCACAGTAAAGAAACCATTAGACAGCTGCATCAAGATTGATCCAGCATCCAAGGTTGAATCAGGTTCATTTTCAGCACTCCATCCTGTACTCACACCTACAATATGTGGAGGCTACCACATTCTCCAAACTGCTCTTATAACCACAATAGAATAAAGAGAGAAGGGTTAAGTGGGACATACTCCTGTTTTGGAATTTCTGTCCTGTGCATAATAAATACTCCAACACAGTATTTGATGCTTATAATATTTACTACTTTTCATGCTGGGAGAGACAGGGAAGGAAAGGCATAGGGAAGGGAAAACTAAGAGTAATGATATGTTCATGTAATTGCAAGTCAGGAGGAATTTCTATTGAGTATGCTGAAGGGTTAGTACAAACAAAACATAGTTATGATGACTATCAGCTGGAGAAACCTATGTTATGTTGCCATTCAGAATGTTGACATGTATGTTGACAGACTTCATGGTGACATGTGCAATGTCAATGTACAGTACTTGTTCACAATGTTGCCATCTAATCCTAACCCCTAGCATTTTGTCCATGGCAATATTTTCCAGATAAATAGATGTTCACTGTTAACATTTTAACTATTTCAACATCATAACATTCAACATTCTGGTGTTGACATTATAAATGGCAATTTAGTGAATGCATACCTGCCAGCAGAACTACCTACAGTACAAGAAGATGCACCTAATTGGCTGAATACATACTGACACCTTCATGTGATCATACTTAAATTATTAACATTGAAGCTAAAGTCATGTCTGTCTATTCACTATAAGTAGCCTGCATTTCCATTTTGGCTATTGCAGAAGATACCCATGAACTTTAATGTAATTATTAATTGTATTTGTGTCTAGAAGTAATAACATTTTATGATGTACAGTACTTATGCATTTCTGATAAACACTGTCTTGCCACATGGCTACACTTTACTACTGACACTGCTGTGCCACATCTCTAAACTCTACTCCTAACACCAGTGACGTGCGGTGAGGAGAGACAGGTAAGACAGAGCCTTTCCTGCCATACTGCAGTATACATTACAGTTTTAACTTTAAATTATATTAGAAAAATACAAAGAATATATTCTAAATATCTTCTTTGTATTATTTTAATCATTTTTAAAGTCAAAACCTGGAGTAAAAAGTCTATGACAGGTGAGTCACATCTCTAATCAAGATTTACCATATTTCCAGCAGCATATACTGCTGTACCTGTGTATAATACCCACATGAACCCTTGGGCTCATGTATTGTGTGTAAATGTGGCTCTGGTACTAGCCAGTGCCTCCTGAGCCATTTACCAGACATTAACACTGCTATTATACATCTCTTCTTTTACTACTAATACTGTCATACCACAGCTCTACACTTTACTACGAACACTGCCCTGCAAAGTCTCTACACCATACTACTAACACTGCCGTGCCACATTACTACTTTGTAATACTGACACTA
This sequence comes from Pseudophryne corroboree, assembly GCF_028390025.1. Classification (NCBI taxonomy): domain Eukaryota; kingdom Metazoa; phylum Chordata; class Amphibia; order Anura; family Myobatrachidae; genus Pseudophryne; species Pseudophryne corroboree. Next base: position 889,584,980 of record NC_086445.1, read on the forward strand.
CCATGCCACATCTCTACACTGTACTACTAACACTGCCATGCCACATCTCTACACTGTACTACTAACACTGCCATGCCACATCTCTACACTGTACTACTAACACTGCCATGACACAACTATGGCCCTCATTCCGAGTCGTTCGCTCGGTATTTTTCATCGCATCGCAGTGAAATTCCGCTTAGTACGCATGCGCAATAATCGCACTGCGACTGCGCCAAGTAATTTTACAATGGAGATAGTATTTTTACTCACGGCTTTTTCATCGCTCCGGCGATCGTAATGTGATTGACAGGAAATGGGTGTTACTGGGCGGAAACAGGCCGTTTTATGGGCGTGCGGGGAAAAACGCTACCGTTTCCAGAAAAAACGCAGGAGTGGCCGGGGAAACGGGGGAGTGTCTGGGCGAACGCTGGGTGTGTTTGTGACGTCAAACCAGGAACGACAAGCACTGAACTGATCGCAGATGCCGAGTAAGTCTGAAGCTACTCTGAAACTGCTAAGTAGTTTGTAATCGCAATATTGCGAATACATCGGTCGCAATTTTAAGAAGCTAAGATACACTCCCAGTAGGCGTAGGTTTAGCGTGAGCAACTCTGCTAAATTCGCCTTGCGAGCGATCAACTCGGAATGAGGGCCCATATACTTTACTACTCAAACTGACATTCTACATCTCTACACTTTACTGCTAAGATTCTCATGCTACATCTCTGCAATTTAATACTAACGCTGCCATGCCAAATCTCTACACTGTACTACTAACAATGCCATAATAAATCTCTATACTGTACTACTAACAATGCCATAATAAATCTCTATACTGTACTGCTAACAAGGCTGTGGCACATGGGTGTACTACGAATTGCCAGCTGTCAGGATCCCGGCACCCAGCATACAAGCGCCGGGGTCCTGACAGCCAGAATGCCGGCAGCGGGGTGAGCACAAAAGAGTCCCTTGCAGGCTCACTGCACTCGCCATTCTGTGGGCACGGTGGCGCGCTACACTATTTATTCTCCCTCCAGGGGTGTTGTGGACACACCAAGAGGGAGAATAGCTGTCGGTATACCGGCGGTCGGGATCCCGGCGCCGGTATGCTGAGCGCCGGGATCCCGACTGCCGGTTTAACGAGTGCCACCCATGCCACATATCTACACTTTAATACTAATGTTGCCATGCCACATTTCTACACTCTACTACTAACACTGCCATGTCAAATCTCTACATTGTACTCCTAACACTACTGTGCAATATTTCTACACTCTACTACTAACACTGCTTTGCCACATCTCTACACTTTACTACTAAAACTGTTGTGTCACATCTCTACACTTTATTACTAACACTGCCATTCTACATATCTTCATTTCACTATTTACACTACTGTGCCACAGTTCTACACTTTACTACTAAGACTGCTGTGCCACATCTACAGTATACACTTTACTACTAATACTGTCGTGACAAATCTCTACACATTACTACTAACACTGCAGTGCAACATCTCTACACTTTACAGCTAATACTGCAATGTTAACTTTCTACAATTTACTACTAATACTGCCATATCAAATATTGACACTTTACTACTAACACTGCCATGCCACATCTGTACACTGTACTACTAACACTGCTGTGCCAAATTCTCTACACTTTGCTAAAGCCTAGTATACACTAGGCAATCCAAGCCGACGCTGATATCAGCAGTGGCAGGGACCCGGCGGGGTGCCAGCTTTGGCAAGTGCATACACACTTGCCAATGACAGCAAAGAATGGAGCGACGGCGGGTAGGGGAGGGGGGTGTCGGGGGGAACGACGGGCATGCTGCATCTGCAGCATGGCTGTCATTAACAAGGACCTCCCTCGTCTGTACATGTTCAGACAAGGGAGGGAGTCGTTAATGACATTGAGTGTACACACTGGACGAGATTGTAAAAGATCTCGCTCAGATCGGCCCTTCTGAGTGAAATCTTTCATTTTCACGTCATTGCAAATCTCTAAACTTTACTATGGCAAATCTTTACATTTTACTACTAACACTGCCGTGCCAATTCTCTTTCCTTTACTACTAACACTGCAATGCTAAATCTCTACACTTTACTACTAACACTTCCATGCCATATCTCTACACTTTTTTTTTTACTAACATTACCATGCCACAGCTACACACTGTACTACTGGGATGCAGTTATCTGACTATATGACCTGTCGTCACAATACCGCCGGTCACTATACCAATGCTGGGATGCTGAATGGTGAACAGCCTGACATTTGGCATGCCGACCAAAAGGGACTATTCACACCCATAAAGTGGGAATAGAACCTGTGGCGAGCACAGTGAGACACTGAGCCCGCTTTGTGGTGAGCACAGTGAGCCCGCAAGGGGATTCATTGTGCTCCCCCTCCACCCCACCGGTCGTCTAAAAGCCAGGATCCCATCGCCGGGTCTCCCAACCGCCGGTCACATGAACCCAACCGTACTACTAACACTACCAAGACATGTTTCTACATGTTACTACTAACACTGCCATTGTACATCTCATCACTCATCTAACATCTCTACAATATATTATTAACACTGCAGTGCCACATCTCCAATTTACTATAACCACTGTTGTGCCACATCTCTGCACTTTACTACTAACAATGCTGTGCTAAATTGCTATACATTACTATTAACGCTGCTATGCATATCTTTACACTTAACTACTAATACTGCTGTGACAAGTCTCTACACCTTACTAGTAAAACTGCCATGATAAATCTTTACACTGTACTAATAACACTCCTGTGCCACATATTTACACTTTACTACTAACACTACTGTGCAACATCTCTACACTTTACTATTAATATTTCCAGGCCAAATTTCTGCACTGTACTTCTAATACTGCCATGCCAAATCTCTAAACTGTACTCCTAGCACTGCTATGATACATTTTTACACTGTACTAGTAACACTGCTGTGCCACATATATATAGACTTTACTACTAACGCTGCCATGCCAAATTTCTACACTGTACTGCTAACACTGCTGTGCCAAATCTCTACATTGTACTCCTAACACTGCTGTACCACATTTCTTAACTTTACTATTAACAATGGCGTGCAACAACTGCTTTATATAGGAGTGACACTCGAGCAGAATACAGCCCTATATAAAGTGGTCCAAGGAGGAGGGAGCTCATCCTCAAAGCACCCTGAAGAAGCCTTACGGTGAAAGGTTGGTGAGAGGAGCTTGGAAGTCCCAGGATTTTGGATAACCAGTTTTGCCGGCAAAACACCCCTCCGTCGACTGAGACAAGGTACAAAATACCAATCCTATTTGGACAAGTGTCTTCATTCTGCATGAGAAACTGTCAGTACCAAAATACCCCCCAGTGTGATTACAACTCACATATGTTTTCACTTTTTTCTGATGGACAATTTTTTCTGATGACTAATTTTTACTAGCATCCAAGAGGATCCTCAATTTTTGTAAATTCTTTTACTGATAACCAATACAAAAAATATATATTTTTTTTTCTCTCTCTTTTCTCTCATTCTTCATTCTTCTCCATCTTCCCTCTCCCTTTTTCTGTCCCTTCCCTTCTCTCCAATTAATGCAGTATCTAACAATTAGATGATAATCATCTGTTGGAAACAAATAAAATAATTTTTATCTACTACCAGTTTATACAATCTTTATTAAAACCCTTTTTAAACAATGTTACCATAGAAGGTCTTTGCGCTGGAATACACACTTCCTACATATAGCTATATCCTCAGGGGACTGGGGATTTCCCCAATTCCATAGGCAGCATACCCTATATGGTTATATTTCTTGTTTTTCTAGTCAGCGCAGCCACTGTTTTACATCTTTATTAATAACACTGCCATGCTAAATCTCTACAGTTTAACTAATTAAAGAGCAAAGAGAATTGGATTATAGTTTGGTGTGCACTATCCCTTCAGACAATATTAAAATTTAATTTTATTGATTATTCTTAAAAAAAAACGGGTACTAAAATTACACCACACTTTAATAACCTATGAGGTTTATATATAATGAGTTTATTTGATATTTACTTACTAGCCTACTATGCTAAATAGAGCGAAGTATGAACAAAAATAATAGAAAGAAATAACGTGAGAAAAAAAAATATTTGTGAATAAAGAGTTTCCTAAAAAATTGTTGTATCTTGTACTGTATTTCAATTGTTCGCAATATGTAATTATTTTTAATGAACTGTATTGTATAGTTTCTATGCTATGCTTATCCGGAATCCAGAGCTAGATACTCACTGAGATACTTTGTATTTCTATTGAGGGATAATTTTATCCTTTGCTAGTTCTACAAGTTGTTACTTTAGTGTCCAATACTGGAGACCGTTAAATAACTGCCATTCAGATTGCCTAGATGAATTAGCTTCATACAGTATAATGATGTTAGCTGATTTTAAGGATTGGCTCCTAAATCAATATTTCACCTACTTTCAAAGTGTGCAGAGATTATTCTGTCCCTCTTTTTTACTATATTATTGTTAGGGAGCTCTTCATATTATGGTGATTGGTGATATATAGTTAGGGAAAAGGCTATATATTAATTTTCAGAGCCAATTATATTATCACAAATGTGGATACAATTTTTGAATGATATACATCTGAGCTATTTGTGTAACACACTTTCAAACATTTTGTAACCTCAGATGCCATGTCCCACAAAGTTATTAAACTCAGTATATAGTTATAAGGGCAAGTTTCCAATTAAATACAATTGGCACCATACAAACATTACAATATAAGGTGTCACTCCTGTGTGATCTGCATTGGGATTAGTTATAGCATTCATGACAATAGTGCTCCAATGATAGTGAAAGCCCCCACCTATATCCCTGTAAATAATAACACATACATTTTGCTTGGTACGGGAACCCTTTCTGTTTTCTTTCTAAATCTCTATAGTTTACTACTAATACTGCGGTACCAAATATATACACTTTACTACCAACACTGCCGGGCACATCTATACAGTACACTTTACTACTAATGCTTCTGTGCAAATTCTCTACACTGTACTACTAACACAGCAGTGTCAAATCTCTACACTTTACTACTAACACAGCAGTGCAAATCTCTACACTTTACTACGAACACTGCTGTGACAAATCTCTTCACTTGACTGCTAACATTGCCATGGCAAATCTCTACACTTTTCTACAAACACTGCCATGCAACATCTCTACAGTCACTTTACTACTAATGCTGTTGTGCAAATTCTCTACACTGTACTACTGACATTGCTGTGCCACATCTCTACACTTTGCCACTAACACTGTTGTGACAAATCTCTACACTTAACTACTAACATTTCCATGGCAAATCTCTACACTTTACTACTAATGTACCACTCGACTGGAGTGTAAGATATGATTTTTTTTACTGAATGTATAACTTAAGGTATACTATTTTGAGGTACCTGTTTATCTTGGGATAGTTCTTTCTTTTACAATGGAGTGAAGGGGATAATGCACAGTAACAGGTATCAGGTAATCGACAGAAAATTACAATTTTATTTATTTACTATGACAAGGTATGCAGATACACTTTGATGACAATTAGTCTATACCACCAAATACATAAATATCAAAGACCAGTTTTATTTAGCTGCAACCAACGACCTCAGTGGAGCCCGATCTTGACTGCAAAGGAAAACACATTAACATATAATTAACATACTACTCGACCGAACACGGTAATGGATATATTTACTACTGAGCTCTTTAAATAACTGCCTATTCTTAACCGTTCAGACCTTTCAGTAGTCTCCTGGGTAACTAATCTAACATTATATTAAATACCATTGTCCACCCATGAACATCTATACTGCGCAGTGTCTAATGGCCATACCGTTGGTGCACATGAAGTCCTCAACTCTGTACAGTTTCAACAAATGCGGTACCGTTAGCACTATGTATATTGTGAAATCCTTATCTCAATTGTATCCGTTGGGAATTAATGCAGTACTGCATTATCTTTCCCTTCTGTGGGATGCCCCTGTTGTGTAGTCTCTAAGGAACCACAGTGGTAGTTTCCCCTTTGGTGTGATGCCTCTGCTGTATAACCTCTGCAGTAATTTACCTTCTGAGAGACGACCCTTCTCTGAGGTAATTCAGACAGGCCAACCCCTAACCTTATATGGGGTGGCTGGAGCCGCCTCCCGCTTCCCTTTGTACTTGCACTTACTGCTCCGGTTGGTCACACGTTGCTGGGCCCACTCCCAGAGGGCGTCTCCGGGGCTGGATCTCTTAACACGGCCCAGCTAGAACTCTCCTCCCGCAGCGCATCGAGCATTCAAGCCGCCTCCTCATTTAGCTGCTGAGACCGGGTACAGCTGTTACCCACAAGCCGCTCCCACTGACGTTCTCGCCGAGACTCCTGTTCGGTAAGGACACTGGAGTTCTGGAGAGCCGACCGCCTCAGTTCCGTCACTCGTTGCGCACCACTCCGTCTCCGGACCGTTGCTCCGGCACACCACTCTCCTCACTGTCCTTGCGCTCTCGCGGGCGACTCTTTCCCGCTCACCCCACGCGCCTCTTCTCTCTTTACAGCGCTGCGAGCCCCCCCCTTGTTCTAGAACAGTGAATCAGTCTCTGGGGTCACGCTACCATGTTACGGTTGGGCCACCAACCATTCCGTCTGTACCATCTACCCTCCATGAGGGGTTTATAATAAAAAGTATTTTCTCTCTGTGAGGGTAATATTATTATCATAACCTGTACCATATATATATACCTATATACCTTCACTAATGCCAGGGTATTACATGCCTCCCAGCTAAAAAGATGCGTGTCCTCATGCAATGCCAACGTCAAATACAATTTTACTAAACGTCTTCAATTCTTGTATAACAGTTCAAGATTAATACATATATACATTCATTTATAAATGTAGGAGTTATCATTACATATCATCGCACTTCAATCGCGATACCTTAGGGGTAATATGCCTCTAGTACTGCGCTTTGACCTATTGTCCGGGATAGATACCTCATCCTCGGTCTGAACATTTTCAATATATAAAGAATCATGACATTCAATAGATCTCTCTACTCTGAGTTTTGAGGTTAACATTTCCACGTAGTTTGTCGGAATTGTGCCACCCATGAACAACAGGAGTTCCATGGGGTCATGTAAGGGAATGCTTTCCGGGGTTTCCTGTCTTTCTGTCACAGCTGAGTCTTTTCGCACTCTTGGGACTTCCACAGCGCAGGGTTTGATTTGGTCTCTGGATACAATTCTGATTGGTCCTCCGTGACCATGACGGATCCGGTATGTATAACTAGTACCCGTTGGAACACCGACTATAACGTATGGACTTTCCTCCCACATGGCATCCAGTTTGTTAACACGATGGTGCTTCTTCCTCCAGACTTTGTCACCAACTTGCAAGATAGTAGCTCGTCCGTGGGCATTATAATACTTCTCTTGACGGTGGTGTACAACTTCCATTCTTGATTCCACAATCTCTTGAGCCGTTTTTATTCGGTGTTGGTGTGCTCGCACCCAATCAGTCTGTAAATCAATGGGCTCATTCACTTCCGGGAGCAGTTCTAAATCTTTGGGTAATTTGCCCTGTCGGCCAAAAAGCAAGTAAAAGGGTGTGAACCCTGTGGAACAGTGTTCGGTGTTATTATATAAATAGGCCAATTCTGGCAGGTAGGTCGGCCACTGGGCGCGTTTTTCTGCTGATAAGCTCCGGAGAAGTCCGATGATGGTTTGATTAGCTCTTTCACATAACCCAATTCCCTGTGGATGGTAGGCGGTCGTTCTAATTTTCTTGCATCCGTACAGTGAGCAAAGTTCTTGGAACAGCTGAGACTCGAATGCTGGGCCTTGGTCCGTTAAGATTCGCTCAGGGTACCCGTATGGTCGAGCAAAGTGTCTCAGGAAAAGGTCAGCTGTGGTTTTGGCAGTCAGATCACGGGCTGGTATAACAACTAAAAATTTACTAAAGTGATCTGTAATCGTCAGAGCGTATTGAAAACCACTGGAACTGGAGTCAAGTTTGACATGGTCTAAGGCCACGATTTCCAATGGGCGACAACTTTTAATGGGATGCAACGAATCCCTTTGTTTTGGATCGGGGTTTCGCTTAAGGCTACAGGTCACACAGCTACGACACCATTCTTCGATATCCGTCTTCATCCCAACCCAGAAATACCTCCGACGGAGGACAGCTTCTGTCTTCTGAGTGCCAAAATGGCCAGACTGATTATGATAAGAATCCAGAAGGAGATCAATCTTTAATCGGGGTACAACAATTTGGGTGATGGTTTGATGAGTGCCGGAATCCAGACTTTCCCGAGTTATAAGTCCATGTTTAATCTGAATTCGATCACGGTGTCTAAGTAACTTCACCAATTCAGGGTTAGCAGCAGATCGCTGAACTTTGGTTAGCCAGCGCTTTTGACGGATAATGTCCATTAATTGACACAGCACTGGATCTTTCCCCTGAATTAGTTTCCAGTCAAATAACATGGTGTCCGGCTCTAAGCTCTCAGGATTTGATACGGTATTGGCGGTGACTGGGTCAGATGTGATTGTCTGAGTTGTCTTCCTCACAAGCTTAAATACAGGAATCTCTACCTCTTCCGCTTGATCTTTTTCCCCCTCAGCGAGATCGGTGGTAGGTAACCGAGACAGGGCGTCAGCATTCCCATTGGATTTACCACTTCTGTAGCTTACAGTGTAACGGAAGTTGGACAGACGCGACATCCACCTCTGTTCGAGTGCTCCCAGACGGGCAGTAGATAAATGTGCCAGTGGGTTGTTATCAGTGACTATCACAAATGGTGTTGCGGCTAGGTAATTTTTAAATTTCTCCGTGACAGCCCAGATGAGGGCGAGCAACTCCAATTTGAAAGTAATATCATTTTCATTGTTTCGTTCAGTCTTGCGGAGACCTCGACTAGCATATGCTATTACTCGCTCACGTCCATCCTGCATTTGAGACAGCACCGCTCCTAGCCCTCGGTGACTCGCATCCGTGTAGACTAAGAAGGGCTTGTCATAGTCTGGATAGGCAAGCAATGGAGCTTCTATCAGGGAAGCTTTCAATTGATTGAAGGAGCGTTGGTGTTCCTCTAACCAAGCGATCACAGTCGTACTCCTCTTTTCCTGACCAGATCTACCACGTAAGAGTTCGTGAAGTGGAGCGGCCACTCTTGCAAAGTGTTCGATAAAGCGCCGGTAGTAGCCGACGAAACCTAAGAAGCTTCGGACGTCTTTCACCGTTTTTGGCACCGGCCAATCTCGCACCACTCTGATCTTTTCCGGGTCGGGTTTGACACCTTCAGCACTGACAATATGCCCTAAATAGTGCACCTTGGGATTTAGTAGGTGGCATTTTGATGGCTTGAGTTTTAAGCCCGACTTGGCCAGCTGGATGAACACTTCTTCTAAATGTTTAAGGTGTTCCTCATAATTCTTGGAAAAGATTATCACGTCGTCCAAGTATAACAATACCATTTCGAAATTGCGATGTCCCAGGCAGTGCTCCATCACCCGTTGAAATGTGGCAGGGGCATTACAGAGTCCAAACGGCATCCTGTTGAATTCAAACAGGCCCATTGGAGTAGTAAAAGCAGTCTTTTCCCGATCTTCAGGGGCCATCGGAATCTGCCAGTATCCACTCGTAAGGTCTAACGTGGAGAAATAGGCTGCTGTCTTCAAGGCTGTTGGAGATTCCTCAATCCTGGGCAGTGGATAAGCATCCTTATGCGTTATTGCGTTCAGCTTGCGGTAATCCACGCAAAAACGGAGACTACCGTCCTTCTTTTTGACGATAACGATTGGGGCCGCCCAGGGACTGTGACTCTCTTGGATTACTTTCGCTTCTTTCATCTCGGTCAGCATATTTCGAACTGGTTGGTACATTGCTGGAGGCAAAGGTCTATGTTTCTCTTTAATGGGAGGATTTGTCCCCGTGGGGATGTAATGATATACATTTTCCGCTAGCCCGAAATCCGAAGGGTGTTGGCTGAAGGCTACTGCGTTACGTCGCACCACTTGGAGTACCCCTCTTCGTTGTTCGATCGGGGTATCTACATCCCCAATCTGCATCTCATTCCACCACGGAACCTCTTCACCAGCGATAGCGTTCGGTTCTGTTATTGCTCCTTGGTTTACTGTTGCCACGCTCTCTCCCAGTATGTCCTGGAAATCCACCTGCATTACTCGGGCTACCGGATAGTGCTTGAAGAGTCGAATAGGGTAGCTATGTGGATTGAGAATGCGGATTGGTACTCTTCCTCGCTCCACTTTTGCCAAGGTTCGGGCTATTGCGAATGGTTGTCGCCCATCCGAGTCACAACTCTCAATTATTGCCTCGTAATCCTTTCCTCCTGGTCCAATCCTGGCCTTACACCAAACGACATGTTCAGAGTTCGGTAAGAGCAGCACCGGCCGTCTATCAGCAATCCTAGCCTTTCCGACTTCTCCTAGGGAATTGGCGAATTTGCTGTGTCCCTCCAACAACCTCACAGTCTGTTGTAGGGCTTTCTGTTCTCTTGGGGCCGCAGTCCGCATCTCCATCTTTAGAGCCTCCACCCATTCCTCCGGGCAGTTCTTCAGGACATTCATTCCAAGGATTACTGGGGGTAAGTGCTCGTTCCAGTTGGTAGTTATTAAGCACCCCTGTCTCGGGAGTTTCGCCTGACCAATCTTCAGTTCTGCCTCCCAATAGCCCCTGTAGACGATCGGCTGTCCGTTGCTTGCCAGCAGTTGTAACCAGGTGGTAGGTGGTGTCACTATTTCTCCCTCGTCCCAATGTCGACAAAACTCCGGCATTTGAATAGTGGTGACCTGTGAGCCCGTATCTAATAAAGCCATTACTTCCACATCATTAACCCTGATCTTCAACCGGGGGCATTCTCCAACATACCGGGGCCACCATTCTTCTGACACGGGACCTACTACTGTGTTTCCTCCCGAGGGTCGGTCCCTCGCCTCGGGGTTCCTCCATTTAAATCACCCTGGGGACAATTTCTTTCAATATGCCCTGCCTGTTGACAACCTCTGCATATGGGTCTTCCGCTCTGGTCGAACTGGTCAGTTGGTCGTCAACCTGCTTCACGGGGAACTTCCCATCGGGCCCTATTCCTTCTTCCCTGTTCCTGGCGCCAGTCCCGCCGACGAGTCCCAGCCTGTTCCAAACGAATTTCCTTAATTTCTCTCATCATTTCAGTGACTGCGTTGGTAAGAGCCCCGATCGGATCCTGGCCTACTTGTACTTGCTGAGTGACTGGCTTCTTCTTAATTGCCAAGTCGGGAGTCATGTATGAGCTAACTTCCTCCAACTCTCCACTCTTCTCTGATTCTGTGGACGGGTTGTATTCTATATCCGAATTCTGGTTCAACCCTAGAATGTCCAGCACAGCCTCCTTGAATTTCGGGAACGTACACACAGGGTTTTGTCGCCTCCACATCCGGAGTTGAGCACGAATCGACTCACCTTGAGCCCCTTCAATGAATAAGTTGATAAGGGTCTCATCGACCTGCTGTACTTCTTTCATCTCATGCGCTTTAATGGCCCGCATGGCCTCCTGTAAGCCTAAAGCGAATTCCCTCAGCGACTCCTGTGGTTGTTGTTTCCTTGCATATAGTCGACTTTTAAGATCAGCGAGGGTTCTGAAGTTGAAGATGCGTTCTAGCTTTTTGAAAAAGCCTTCTGCTGTGTTCCTCTCTTCTTCCTCCCACGCTTTGGCTTCTTGTAAGGCCGAGCCTTGTAATTGCCCCAACACTATCTGTACCCTCTGTTCTTCTTTTAGTGGGTACAGCTTAAACATTGAGCGCATTTTATCTCTAAAGTCTCTGAAAGTACTTGTACCCTTTGACCGAGTATCTCCCGAGTAGATTGGAAGCCATGAAGCGCCGAAATAATACGGCATGGTGATTGCCGCTGTCTGTGTCGTTGCCAACCCTTCCTTGTTTGGTGACTCATTTGTCGGTGTTAATGACCTCTGCCCAGGTGATGCTGGTAATAATCTTCGACCTGAAGATGATGCCGGATTCTGGGGTTCCGTCATTATTCTGTCGTACGTACTTTTCGTATCCTGTTCGTGGACGCCAAATTTTCTATGTACCACTCGACTGGAGTGTAAGATATGATTTTTTTTTACTGAATGTATAACTTAAGGTATACTATTTTGAGGTACCTGTTTATCTTGGGATAGTTCTTTCTTTTACAATGGAGTGAAGGGGATAATGCACAGTAACAGGTATCAGGTAATCGACAGAAAATTACAATTTTATTTATTTACTATGACAAGGTATGCAGATACACTTTGATGACAATTAGTCTATACCACCAAATACATAAATATCAAAGACCAGTTTTATTTAGCTGCAACCAACGACCTCAGTGGAGCCCGATCTTGACTGCAAAGGAAAACACATTAACATATAATTAACATACTACTCGACCGAACACGGTAATGGATATATTTACTACTGAGCTCTTTAAATAACTGCCTATTCTTAACCGTTCAGACCTTTCAGTAGTCTCCTGGGTAACTAATCTAACATTATATTAAATACCATTGTCCACCCATGAACATCTATACTGCGCAGTGTCTAATGGCCATACCGTTGGTGCACATGAAGTCCTCAACTCTGTACAGTTTCAACAAATGCGGTACCGTTAGCACTATGCATATTGTGAAATCCTTATCTCAATTGTATCCGTTGGGAATTAAAATGAAAAGGCCTTTCCTTTGCTGAACTCTGTAGAACTATACTGCGCTTTCCTTCCTTGCAGGGTCCTGTGAAAACGGGTTAATACGTGCCGAGGAGAGTCTCCTGCGTGTGACTATCACGCCACGAATAGTCAAAGGGAAATCTTATTCACTACTGTAACTGCACCACTACAATGGTAAGTTTATCCCTCGAGTTGTCACAAACTGTAACTTACTGCTGAATAAGTATTTTTAGGGTAGATGGACATAACTGTGTTGATTCTGTTCACTCAACTTGTCTTATTATCCTGCTTGCTAAATGTCCTTGTCGAACCAGGGTGAGACTAGAAAGTATTGCAATAAATGCCCTTCGCTGTGGGATTTTTATTGACAAATCTGGCTTTCAGTACTGCATTAACTTTCCCTTCTGTGGGATGCCCCTGTTGTGTAGTCTCTAAGGAACCACAGTGGTAGTTTCCCCTTTGGTGTGATGCCTCTGCTGTATAACCTCTGCAGTAATTTACCTTCTGAGAGACGACCCTTCTCTGAGGTAATTCAGACAGGCCAATCCCTAACCTTATATGGGGTGGCTGGAGCCGCCTCCCGCTTCCCTTTGTACTTGCACTTACTGCTCCGGTTGGTCACACGTTGCTGGGCCCACTCCCAGAGGGCGTCTCCGGGGCTGGATCTCTTAACACGGCCCAGCCAGAACTCTCCTCCCGCAGCGCATCGAGCGTTCAAGCCGCCTCCTCATTTAGCTGCTGAGACCGGGTACAGCTGTTACCCACGAGCCGCTCCCACTGACGTTCTCGCCGAGACTCCTGTTCGGTAAGGACACTGGAGTTCTGGAGAGCCGACCGCCTCAGTTCCGTCACTCGTTGCGCACCACTCCGTCTCCGGACCGTTGCTCCGGCACACCACTCTCCTCACTGTCCTTGCGCTCTCGCGGGCGACTCTTTCCCGCTCACCCCACACGCCTCTTCTCTCTTTACAGCGCTGCGAGCCCCCCCCTTGTACTAGAACAGTGAATCAGTCTCTGGGGTCACGCTACCATGTTACGGTTGGGCCACCAACCATTCCGTCTGTACCATCTACCCTCCATGAGGGGTTTATAATAAAAAGTATTTTCTCTCTGTGAGGGTAATATTATTATCATAACCTGTACCATATATATATACCTATATACCTTCACTAATGCCAGGGTATTACACTAACACTACTGTGCCAGTTCTCTACACTGTACTACTAACACTGCCAGGGACAGACTGGGGCCTCATTTCAGCCCTGGCACTTATGTGCATGCATGCACGCAACGCGCATGTGAAAGGGGAAGTGCGCTCTGCTTACGGTGGCATGCCACATCTTACTTTTGCACTTCGGGCATTGGGGGGAGGCCAAAACAAAGAGCCAGAAGCTGCACTATGCGTGACCTTCCCTGCTCTCTGAGTGACTGGACCGGCCCACCAGACCATCAGCCCTTCTGTCATATGCCAGAAGTGCTAGATGGGTAGTCCAGCGCTGAACACTGCCATGCCACATCCTTACATTTTACCACCAACACTGCCATGCCAAATCTCTACACTTTACTACTAACAATGGCATGCAACATCTCTACACTTTACTAATAACAGTAGTAAGCTTACTAACAATAGGACAACTTATTTGCCCTAAGTAAGCCTATGCCAGGCAGAGGTGTTCATGGGCAGTGATGGACAGCATTGCCGTAAATGGGGGGGGGGGGTTGCCTCCCTTCCCGGGGGTGGCAAGGCAAAGGCTTTTGTCTAGAGACACAAATTGCCTTGCAAGGCCGCCTGTGATAGCCAGACTGAGTAAGCTGAAGCTTACTCAGCTGGCCATTTGTGGGGAACATTGCAAACCATCAGTCGCGATGTTGATCCCAGGCTGTGACGCCGGTCGCAACACTGGGATCACAAATGCCGCAACAAGGTATTTCACACCTCCTACTGTATTTGCATTTTTAGTGGTTGCATTTGAAAAGCTGCCTGCATGCAGCTTTTCCTATGCAATAAATGCTGAATGAGGGCCAAAATCTCTATACTGCTAATAGTTTAACACTTCCGCGCAACATCTTTACACTGTTCTACTAACACTGCTATGACAAATATCTACACTTTACTAGTACTAAAACTGCCATGTCAAATATCTACACTGTACTACTAACACACTATTAACACTGCCGTGCCACATCTCAAAATGTTACCACCATTGCTGCCTTGCCACATCTCTACACTCTACTTCAATCATTACCATGCCAGATCTCTAGACTGGTCTACTAGCATTGGCGTATCTCATCTGTACACTTTACTACTAAAGCTGCCATACCAAATTTCTACACTGTACTACAAATCTTATACTTTACTCCTAACGCTACTGTTCCACATCTGTACACTTTACTACTAATATTGTCATGCAGCTTGGTGCATGCCAGGGGTTGTTTTTCAGTACCCAGAAGCCTTCCTTCCCCCCCCCCCCCCCATCCCCACAGATTAATTATTTTTCCCAAAATAGGTGCAATTATGAATGAAATAGAATGAAATTAGAATGAGAATGAAATAGAGAACATTACACATGTGACAGAACATGTTTCCCCAATGCCCCCCTATCCCTCGCTTCCCACAGCCTAAACCTCCCCCCCCCACGCAGTCTATCACCAAGCCTCCCCAGTGGTGCCTAAACTTAAGACCCCCTTCCCGCAGCCTATCACTAAGCCTTCCCTTGCAGCCTAAACCTAAACCCGCTCATGCCCCACCCCCACGTGGCTTATCTGGCCGACAAATGCTCATTTGGGATCCCAGCAGTCGGGGTCCCAGTGGTCAGGATTGCAGCGCTGGGACTGTGATCCTAGTTGGGATTCCGGTGACAGTGTTTTGGCTGCCTGGATCCCGATCACTGGGATCTTGACCGGATCCCCAGCTGGACTTAGCCTGAGATGCTAACAAGTTATTAGATAAAAGATAAAAGTTGTATTTGGAAAATCAACATTCTAAATCTAATTTCCAAAATCAAAAAAAGTTAACCGTGGACTCAGCCTAACAGCACAGACAGGAATTAAACATAATCTTACCAGTCTTAAATTCATAGTTTTTTTTTGTTTTTTTAGCTTTGTGATTTAATACTGCAGCTGTCTTCACTGTCAGAATTTGTCTTTGATATTATAAAGCAGCCATCCAAGTATCTGCCCTTTTTTTTAATGTTTAGTTTCCTACAGTAAGTAGTAATAGAAAGTGAACAGCTGTTCTCACTATGACCCAATGTAACCTTTTGTGAAGGTGATAACTGCAAACAGCAGAATTCCTCAGTTCTGTGTGTAAAACATGGTTCTACCGAGTGAATTAGTACAATCACATTACATTACTGCTGGGTCGTACAACACATTGAGCTGCAATATGCTGCTGAAGCATCCTGCAGAGTTGTGAAGGGAAAAGGAACTCAACTATTTTTGCTTTGTTTTCTATTTTTAATTTGTATTTTTTTTAAATGTAGCAAACAGAACAAGAACTGATAAGGAAAAGTAGTCTGTCTGTACACAACATACCCCCCAACTGATTTTTGCTGGGCAACCCAGTCATTTTGGGACTGTTTCGCTGTCCCATCCATGGGCCAAAGTGTGGTGGGTGCCAGTGACGTGCGGTGAGGTTAATGACTGGGGAGGCGCTAGCTATCATTAGAGTCGGATTTACACACATTATATATACACACACACACACACACACACACACACACACACACACACATATACTGTATGTGTGTATATATATATATATATATATTCAGTGGTCGAAGTGGACATTTTGAAGTGGGGGTATGCAAAAGTCAAGGGGCGTAATTATGTGCGCGCTCCAGAAAAGGGGGCGTGGTCACACAAATGGGGGTGTGGTCACCCAAAAAGGGGCGTGCCCAGTGTAGTAGAACCCTTTATACTATCAAGTACTAGTGCCCCTTTCACCTTATAGAACACTGAATGAGCCGAAATTCACATTGTAGCACACTGAATGAGACGAAATTCACATTGCAGCACACTGAATGAGTCGAAAATCACATTGCAGCACACTGAATGAGCCGAAATTCACATTGCAGCACACTGAATCAGTCGAAATTCACATTGCAGCACACTGAATGAGCCGAAATTCACATTGCAGCACACTGAATGAGCCGAAATTCACATTATAGCACACTGAATGAGCCGAAATTCACATTGTAGCACACTGAATGAGCCGAAATTCACATTGCAGCACACTGAATGAGTCGAAATTCACATTGCAGCACACTGAATGAGCCGAAATTCACATTGCAGCACACTGAATGAGCCGAAATTCACATTATAGCACACTGAATGAGCCAAAATTCACATTGTAGCACACTGAATGAGCCGAAATTCACATTGAGGCACACTGAATGAG